>NW_021604790.1:6908485-6926764 GCF_004785775.1 Grammomys surdaster | reverse complement strand
CTCCCGGGCGTCTGGCTTTCGGTGCGGTGGCGGGGCTGCGGGAGAAAGCGAGGCGATGAGCCCAGGGGAGGCGGGAGGGGAGCAGAGGAGCGTCGTAGCGAGCACTTGCCCGAGCCCTGCAGGGAAGGGCCACTGCCTGTTAACACCAGGCCTCGGCAGGAGGCTGGCTGCGAGTTCGAGGACAACCTGGGCTACAGAGTCAAACTATCCTAAGAATAAACAAGTAAATTCAACAGTGGTGCCAAGAGGCCTAAGGGCATTATGTTGTTAAGGAACTTTACCTATAGCTTTTCAAATTACAGTCTTCTATTTATTCTAGAGCTAAACAGTTCGGGAAACATTGGTTAAACATCTATACCCTTCACACACACACAAACACACACACACACACACACCTTTTCGCTGTTTACAGTTTGTTGAGAAAGTACCAAGAGCAAGCCCCGAGGGGAAACGTCTCGAGTTACAGGTTTCTCCTAATTGTTTAAGCGCCCCTGACGACAGAACTATTTGGTTTTCCCATCCGTGTTTACACTGTCTTCTCGGTCTAGGCAGCATCAAGCATTTGTGAGTGGATTTTTATCTGGCTTCTTGGACACCACTTAGTAGTAAACAACAGCTTAGAAGCGGTTTTAAAAGCTTGGCTGGGAGCCAAAGGCCTCTGGGTAAAAGTATAAACGCATACATTAGTTCCATTACCCCTCCCCATTAGAAAATCTCCCAAATATCATGACACCTTTTTAAAATTTATTAATAATTTTCTTCAGCTCTGCATACAGGTTGGTGCACAAACTTCAGCCAGCTTGAAATCTGAGCAACTTTGTATGTCCAGGGACAGTCTCACCACCTCCCAGTGCCCCTCCAGCCAAGCACAGCCCACAGGCTACTTTCCCTCCGTTTGCATTAAAGACCTCGTTTTACCCCTTTGACAGTACTTCATCTATAATGAAGCATCTTGCCAAATGAATAATCTTGAAAAATCAGCTTTCTCCCAGCAGGAACGGCTAGTTGTACAGTTCATGTGTTTGCAAAGCCATTGGATCTGACTCCCTATGTTAAACCTGCGCACCATGCACAGCCAAATAAAGTTCTGGTGGTTATCCAACTCCTGTCAACTGTTGACCTCAGCTGCTTCCCCACTAAACCACCATCTGTTGTCATGGAAAAGATGGTCTGGTGTGGGGTTAAATGTCACTGAAGCCATTCCATTTCCATGTGGAACAACAAGAAAATGACCTGAAATAAATTGCCCAGTTAGGTGTGGAAGCTATTATTCCCAGAGACAGTGAAATGAGCAAAATATCCTAACAAAAGCAAAACAAAAACACCACCTGGCTGAGACCACCTGATTTGTGCATGTGTGAGTGTTTGAGTGAATGTGTGTGTGTGTGTGTGTGTGCTGTAATATCAAGGTTCAGGTATACCAGAGGCAATACCACAGTTGCGAGAGAGTAGAATGCCCGGGGCTGTCGCACCATCGCTGGCCTGTGTCACTATCCAAAGCCTGGGAATCTGTCCACAACGCGCCACGACCCCTTTTGACACTTTCCCTCCTCTGGGATGCAGCTATTTAACATGCAAAGTTTTCTCCAGCCTGCCTGGCTCGCTCGCGATCATTTCAGCAGCTGAACCCGTGTCTTTCCTTCCGAAAAGGCTGCCAAGGGACATGAAATATTGGGAGACCCTTGTCGCTGCTCTCTGGCACGCACGCAGACCCGGAGTCGCCTGTCCCGCAGGCTCTGACCCTTGGCTCGTCCCGCCCTGCGTCTCGCCCCTTTACCGATCCCTGGGGCGCTGCATTTTAGCAACCTCACCTTTTCTCTCCGCCACCGGGGCTTCGGGGGACCATCCGACGATCAAACAGAGAAGCCAGAGGGCTCGAGCTGTCATTTTTGTAGACAGGGTTCCCAGGGCTGGAAAACGCAGCGAGGGCTTTGGCTCGCTTCCTCCCCCCCCCCCCTTCTCCACACCCCCACCCCCGTTCATGCTAATGAGGGGCAGCCTTTGGGGAAACGGGCATTGCTGGCTGCACAGACCATTGAAACAAAACGGAGCGGCGGCGATCTCGCCCTCTTTCCGAGGGGGGTCGGATGTGTGGTCCGGACTGGGATCTGTGAGCCAGGAGAACAACACGGCCTTGAGCTCTTGCTCTGGGTGGGTGGTGTGCTTGGGGTGAGGTGACAGGCTGGGGGAGAGTGAGGGTTTTGAGGGGGCTGAAGGAACGCGAGTGATGAAATCAACAACAAATAAATTAGTGCTTAGAATAGCTTGGGCTAGTGGAGGGGAGGGGACTCCTGATGACAAAAAAACGCATTCCAGAACGAGTGAGGCAATTGCCTGACAAACCAAGTTTGGCAAAGCTGTTTGACTGTATATGCAATCTTGATATTCTAGAACCAGAAACGGGGGGAGGGGGATGGGGAGAGCAAAAATTTTTTCTTTGACAGCCCTCTCCTCTGCCCCCCTCCTCCCCTTCTTCTCCTTTCTCCCTCCCTCCCTCCCTCCCTCCATTGATAAGTAGTATTCAGTTGGCCACATTCACCAAGTGTATACTGAATGCATAAAGACTGGCAAACCACCTTTCCAATTCTGGGGGAAGCTCACGGCTTGGGAGCAGGCAGAGTTTTCATTGTGTCTAAGAAAAGCAAACTCCTTTCCTGCTTATGTTCAGCTCCCTGACACAGCATCTTACCTCGATCCTCGCTCGGTCCGAAGGGAAAGGCCCTTTTCTCTCAGATGAAATAAAACCGTCATTTGTCAGGGGTGGGGGTGGGAAGATTAGGGTATCACTTCTCCAGAGGAAGTCTGAAGCCTCCTCGGGGACAGCCCACAGCTTCAAACCCAAACAGAAGCACGAAGGCACGGATAGGAACCGCTTGGTGTGAGGTACACAGAGTTACTGCAGGAAGCCTGGGGGTGCTGCGTCACTGATCCAGGGTCCGGACGCTACAGTGCTGATGGACTGAGTAGAAGCCTGAGGTCTCAGAAACTACAGAGTGGGCACGCTCAGGCTGAGAGAGCGGGCTCCATCCTTCGAAGGGACTAAGAAGACGCAGACTACACAGATGCATCGGTTTGTTCTCTGAGGTAGGAATTATGGAGCAACTGGCTCAACTTTAGCTGCCAAAAGAATATTCTAGGGGATGTAGCTCAGTTAGTAAAGCGCCTGCCTAAGATGCATGAAGTGCTGGGTTGCATTGCATGCACCTCATAAATCAGGAGTGGTAGAGCATGTCTGTAGCCCCAGCACTCTGAGGCAGAGGCAGGAAGACAGGGGTTTAAGGACATCCTCAGCTGCATAGGAAGTTCAGGCCAGCCTCGGATACAGGAGACCTTGTCTCAAGCATTCACAGTATATAGTCACAGCTAATGTCTCCAAAGAAGCAAGGGCTGTTTTTAAAAACATAAAACCAGGGCTGGAGAAATGGGTTGTGGGCTAAGAGCAGTTACTGCTCTCGCAGGACCATGTTCAGTTCCCAGATGGCCGCCCAACAAATCATCTGCTCCGTTTCCGGGGGCCCTGATGCCTCTGACCTCTCGGGCTCCTGCTCACAGGCACTGCAGACTGAGATCCTAACGTGATTCTACTGGGGTCTGGAGACCGGAGCAAGACAACTATGTTTACCTGAGAAGCAATGGGGCTGTTGGGGACAGCTTAGTCGTCAAGCACTGGTCTAACATACACAACAACACACCGGAAGTTCTAACAAGAACAAGTGACAATGGGAATGGAGCCTGAATATGATGCTGTCCCATCTGCAGCTTACCTCAGCGGTGTCAGTGGGCTGACTGGGGCCCAGACTCATATAAACAGGTAAGCAGATGCTTATAAACAGGCTCTTATTTCTTAACTCGGCATGGAGAGGCTACAAGCAGGATGAGTCAGGCAGACACTTACTAATCAGAGACCTCCTGGCAGCCTAGACAATGCAGCCGAAGAAGATGAGGGAAGGAAAAACACTCGCCTCACTGAAAAGGAGGTGCAGAGAGTGAATTCTCTGTTTCTTTCCAAAGAACAGGGGCTGCGGAGATGGCTCAGCAGACGACGGTGCTTGCCACCAAGCTAAAAGCCCTGCGTTTCATTCCCACAACACCCACAGTAAAAAGAAAGCATTGACTTGTGAAAGTTCTCCGCTGCTCTCTGCCTTCCATACACACTTATGCCAAGCACTTATTTAAGGGAAAGAAGGGTTGGAAATATTGGAGCGATGGCTCGATGGTTAAAATCACTCTGCTCCCAGCATTCCCTTGTCAGCGCACAACCGTATGTAAGTCCAGTTCCAGGGGATCTGACGCCACCTTCTGGCCGCTATGGGTACTGCATGCACATGGTACATAATGGATACGTATGAGCAAAACTTGTACGCATAAAATTTTTTTAAAAAGAACAACCTCTCCAGCCACACCAGCCTGTGTACGTAGTCCACTGGTTCCCAACTTGGGACATAGCCCGGGAAGCACTGTTAACTTCGTGGTCTGGACATCCAGATTCTCGATGGGAGCTGATAGAATTCTCCCACGTGATTTTCCCCCATGCCAAGTGGATTTAGGCGTACGCTTTGTCAGTTACAACCACATCTTAGATGTGCCTTCCCAAGACTACATTCAAATCATCCAGATCCAGTTCAGGGGCGTTTCTGGAATTCCACAATGTAAGAAATATTGTCAATGCCCACACCCCACACCCAGAAATATAGAGGCAAAGAGGGTGTCAGACTTCCTAGACCCTCCCAGAATGGCACCAACTATGAGAACTTCCCACAATCCAAGACCAGCTCTTGGCCAGTGTGCTGATAAGCTTTTGTCAGCTTGTCACGATGTAGAGTCACCTGGGATTTAAAAAAAAAAAAAAACACCTCAATTAAAGGGACCTTCTTCCCAGCACTTGGGAGGCAGAGGCAGGTGGATTTCTGAGTTTGAGGCTAGCCTGGTCTACAGAGTGAGTTCCAGGACAGCCAGGGCTACACAGAGAAACCCTGTCTCGAAAAACAAAAAACAAAAAAACAAAAAAACTAACCAAACAAAAAGGGACCTTCTTCAGATTGACGTGTGGGCATCTGTGGCTCATTTTCTTGCTTAATGATTGATAACAAAGGGCCCAGTCCACTGAGAGCGGTGCCACCCCTAGATAGCTGGTCCTCGGTTGTGTAAGAAAGCAGTCTGACCAAGCTTTAGAGGGCAAGAGAGTATCTGTGCACCGTGCGCATGCCTGGTGTCTGCAGCATCCAGAAAAAGGTGTTGGAGCCCCTTAGAACTCCAGTTACAGGTATGACATGCCCTGTAGGTACTGGAATTTGACCTTGCCACTTCTGGAAGAGCAGCCGCAGTGCTCAACTGCTGGGTCATCTCTCCAGGCCCCAAATATCAGCTTTTTAATGTACAATGAGAAGTTGACTTGAGCAGTTTCCCTGTCTATAAATAAGCCATGCTGGGGGATGGGGCAAGCATGTAACTCCAGTGCTCGGGAGCTTGAGGAAGGAATAGCCGGTGTTCAGAGCCAGCCAGGGCTACATAATAAGTTCAAGGGAGCCTTGGAATGTGTAATGAGACTCTGTTTCAAAAGAAAAGAAAATAGCTTCGCTTCCCATTGTCTAACAGCAAGGTGTTTCGTAACGGACCCCAGCTCGGAGTCACTCCCGTGCCTGGAATGTAGGGTAGTGTTGGTTTCTAGTAGCTTCCTGTGTTCACCTGTGATAACACTCTATATTCCCTTTAGCTGGAAGAACACTGGGGCCTGTTTTCTTCCCCCCCCCCCAATTTCTGGTATGCGTGTGTACCTTCTGCTTGGCAAATATTTACCGAACTCGGATTATAGGCTGGAATTTGCCAGCAGATAGAAACGTCGTGGTTTCCTGAACTTTCTGGATCACACCTGCGTGTATGGTAGTGAGGCAGACCTTGGAGGGTCTCCACACACCCTCATCACTCCAGGATGAGGCTGAGTCTCTAAGAGGAAGAAGAGAGCTGGAGACTAAGCCTGGACACATGACCAGTGATTTCATTAGTCACCCCTTCCGAATGGAGCCACAATAAAATCTTTAGACTATAGACACCCAGTGAGCTTCTCCAACAGTAAACCAATTATGTAACCGGTACTCAGAAATCAATCTTACTATTCAGGTGTACTGATGCACACCTTTGGTCCCAGCATTTGGGAGACAGAGGCAGGGTGTATGTCTGTGAGTTTGAGGCCAGCCTGGTCTACAGAGTGAACCACTGTCTTGAAAAAAAAAAATCACTCTTGCTAAAATCACTGACTTCCTGCTCAGCCCTTACAGGTAACAGAATAAAAAAAGTTTGTCACCACTCAGAGAGCATTTGCCTAGCATACACAAAACCTTGAGTTCAATCCTAACCACTCTATATAACGTGGAGTGATGGGTCATGTCCCTGATCTTCACACACACACACTCAGAAGACAACAGGCGGCTGAGCTGGAGGGGTAAGGGCTGGAGGTCCTCTTGGACCTCTATACAGTGACTCTGGGGCCAGCTGGGCTCCAGGACATGTTCTAAGGAAAAGAGTCCTTGTTCCCATGTTCTGGGAAGAGAGTCCGGAGGCAGGGATGAGGGTCGAGGAGTGGAGGGTGGATTTGGGAGAAGTTAGGCTGTCATTGAAAATATTTGATCTCGGGCTGGTGAGATGTCTCAGCGGTTAAGAGCACTGACTGCTCTTCTAGAGGTCATGAGTTCAAATCCCAGCAACCACATGGTGGTTCACAACCATCTGCAATGATCTGATGCCCTCATATGGGTGTCTGGAGACAGCTACAGTATACTTACATATAACAAATAAATAAATAAATAATCTAACAAAAAAAGATGACTGTGAAAATATTTAATCTCAATCTCAGGTTTCTACCCTGCATTTGACTATTTAGTTCCCAGATAAAAGACACACACAGTTTTTATATTTATAATAAGCCTTAATCAGCACAAGAGATGGGCTGATATCTATGCCCTAGGATATTATGGCTAATTCCCAGCCAATAATCCCATTATATAATTTATATGTTTCATCTGGGCTGCTCTTAATTCCAATTAGCTAACTCACACGGCCATTATTTTAAGATTCCTACACACACACACACACACACACACACACACATACACACCTCCGACCCTGCTATGGTCTCCTCTGACCCCAAGCCCCACAGCCTTAGCCCCACCTATGTCTCTTCTGCCCAGCTACTGGCTGTCTGCATCTTTACTCGCCAATCAGAAATAACTTGAGGTGCAAGGTCACATAGCATCACTTGGGTCTATTTGCAGACCCTCTCATCTCCGAGGCAACCAGTCTTGGGGACCTGCACTTAGCCTTACAATACACAGCAATAGAACAAACCTCAACAATTCTTCCTTTTTGTCTAATTAAAAAGACTCTTTCTCTTATAATAATAAGAAACATATAGTAGGAACTGTGCCTCCAGAGCTGGGTCCATGACCACCTCAGGTAGGGCAAGATCAGGCATGGCAACGAACTCCAGCTTAGGATCTCCAGCTAGCTTCCTGGCAAGCCAGAGAAAGGCTTTCCAAAGTTGTGCTTACTGTGGTAGAAGACAATAGATTCTCGCCTACACTTTCCTGTCTTCAATAGCCACTTTGTTGCCAGAAGACACAATGGGGGTTTCACACAGGTGCCAGATCTCTATGCCAGTAATGTCTGTTCTTTTTGTTGTTGTTGCTGTTTGTTTGGGTTTTTTGTTTTTGTTTTGTTTTCCAGACAGGGTTTCTCTGTGTAGCTCCAGCTGTCCTGAAACTCACTCTGTAGACCAGGATGGCCTCGAACTCAGAGTTCCGCCTGCCTCTGCCTCCTTCTCCTCCAAGTATTGGGATTAAAGGTGTGCGCCACTACAGCCCAGAGTAGGTAACCCTTAATGTTACATAAAACGTAATAACACACTGGCTTGAATGTGGTAGCTATCATGCAGGCTACTGAACTTCTCCTGGCCAGCTGTGTGTGTCCCACATCTTGAACTTGATAGGACATTTGTTGGTGTGGGATATGAGTGGATGCCCCTCCGTGCCCAGGATGGCATATATTTTTCAAACTTACCTGTCAAGGCAGCGCTTTAAGAATGTCTTCTCCATTGGGCCATCACCCACCAGGACTAGCTTGAACAAGACCTGCTGCTCTCCCTGAGCAGCCATCTTGCCGATCCTTCCAGAAGGGTCTCCATGCCCATCTGATTGAGCATAATTTTTTCCTTTCTTCTTTCTTTTCTCTCTCCCTCCCTCCCTCTGCCCCTCCCTTTCTTTTCCTTCTTCTTCTCCTACTTCTTCTCTCTCTCTTCTTTTTTTCTTTTTGATTTTTTTTTTGTTTTTTGGGGTTTTTTTGTTTGTTTGTTTTTTGAGACAGGGTTTCTCTGTGTGTAGTTCTAGCTGTCCTGGAACTCACTCTGTAGACCAGGCTGGCCTCGAACTCAGAAATCCGCCTGCCTCTGCCTCCCAAGTCCTGGGATTAAAGGCGTGCACCACCACCGCCCGGCCTCTCTCTTCTTTTTTTCTTTTTCTTTTTTTCTTTCTTTCTTTTTGTTTTGTTTTGTTTTTCAAGACAGGGTTTCTGCCCTGCTCTTTCTCTCTTTTCAAGACAGGATCTCGGGCCCGGGGCCTGGCAGTACTGGTGCATACCTTTAATCCCAGCACTCAGGAGCAGATGGATCTCTGTGAATTTGAGTCTACAGAGCTGGTTCCAGGACAGTTAGGGCTACACAGAGAAATCCTGTCTCAAAACAAACAAACAAACAAACAGACAAAACAAAAAATAGATAGATAGATAGACAGACAGACAGATAGATAGGTAGAACTTATAAAGACAGGATTTCCTGGAGCCCAGGTTGGTTTCAAACTTGTTTTGAAGCTGAGGTTAGCCTTGAACTCCTGATCCTTCTGCTTCTACCTTCTGAGTGGAACAATTACAGGTATAGGATGTAAAGCCCAGAGAATGGCTTTGTTGGTTGGCTAGGTTTGGTTTTTCTAGTACTAGAAGTTGACCCATCCAGGGCCCCAAGCAGGTTAGACACATCCCACCCTTTTCTACACGTAGAGTGTTTTGTCTGGCTGAGTTTTGCTTATTCATTTTTGTTTTTGTTTTCAACAGTCTCACTATGTAGCCTTGGCTGGTCTGGAACTCCTAAATACTCACCTGATTTTGTCTGCCACCCCACAACCAGCTTGCATTTATTTCCATGTACTACGTGAGCACGTGGGGTCCAGGCAGTTGTGTTCTTAGCCATGAAGTAGGTGCTGGGAACTGAACCCTGGTCCTCTACAAGAGCGGCAAGTGCTCTTGCCTGCCCATCCATCTTGCAAAGGCATCTCCTCCAGGAGATCTAATTGAGGACTGCCTGTGAGACCAAGGATTGCTGGTGCAGATAATGCCAGCCAATCGGGAACTGATGTTTGGAAGAGATGCCTTCTTGGGACCAATGGAGAGCAGGTGGAGGGTATTAAAGAGCTTACGGCCGCATTCAAACAAGCTTGTTGCAGATTTTCTCACCTGCTCCCAGAGTCTGTGTCATTGATTCTGCTTCACCTCGACTCCAACCCTCAAGGGCAAGTAGGCAGTCCAGGTACAGGCAGCACCAGGTGACCTCAAACTTGAAGCAATCCTCCTGCCTCAAACCTCTCAGTCATGGACTTATGCACCCAACTTTACCACACCCAGCTAATTATAACTCCTTTTTCTTTTCTTTCTTTCTTTCTTTCTTTCTTTCTTTCTTTCTTTCTTTCTTTTTTTGTGTTTGTTTGTTTGAGACAGGGTTTCTCTGTGTAATCCTGGCCATCCTGGAACTCGATTGGTAGACCAGACTCACCTTGTACTCGGAAAGATCCACCTGCCTCCCGAATGCTGGGGTCGAAGGCATGCACTGCCACCGCCCAGCAACCTTTTCGATTACGTGATATTATACAGTCACATTGGTTCCTGGTAAATAAGTTATTAACACTTTCTGGTTCTCTTCCACCCTGGTCTTCATCGTACCACAGTGTCTCCAAGGTCCTCAGACTTTCAGAGATGGCCCTGCTGTTTCTTATTAGGGCATGGAGAGGCTACAAGCAAGGGGACAGTCTGGGGACAGTCATTAGTCAGAAGGTTGCCTGGCAAGCAGAAGAGAATGCGGCTGAAGGAGGTATGTTATTGTTGCCTAGCTGAAAGGAAGCACAAAGGAGAAAATTCTCCATTTCCTTCAGGCCCCTTTCCAGGGCGGCTGAGGTAGCGCATTTACCACCAAGCCTGAAGACCTGAGTTCAAACGCCGGGCCCCACACAGTGGAAGGAGAGTACACATTCCTGGAAGCCAACCTCTGGCAAACACATGGGTGTCATAGTGTGTGTATGTTCCCCCCACCCCGTGCCCCAAATAAAAAGATAAAGAAATATGTGAGTAAAAGCAATTCAAGGCCAACTGGGTTCATACGGGAGACCCCTGTATCAAAACAAAGGAGAATCGAGTGTTTAGCTCCCGGATAGAGCCTAGACGAGCCCAGGGCTCGCCCTCAGTTCCCTCTCCAGCACCCAAAACCAGACAACAGAAGATCATGGGATCCTGTATTTATTGAAATTTAAAGAGTAACCTATATTTAACATTTTAAAAGCATAATAAAATACGTGTGTTTAACATCATTACACATCTGCATAAATTACATACATATGCACATACATTCTAACAAAAATCAGGAAATTGATATGCTAAAATATACATACTACTTATTTCTAGACAATAGCATTATAATTGTTGGGTGTTTTGTTTTTCTCAGCTGTAACCTCTGAATTTTTTTGTTATGTGTAGCCCCTACCAACAGCTTTACCTTTGTCATCCTCCTGCCTCAGCCTTCAGCCTATCAAATTACAAGTGTGTACTGGCCTGTCTCTTTGGATAAAAGATACCTTCAGGAAGCTTAAGTCCTTATCTAAATTCTGCCTCTCCTCCCAGAGTCTCTCCCTCCTAACACTGTCACCTTGACAATTAGGCCTTCACCTCTGAGTTGCAGGCGTGGTCGGTGCATGGGGTGGGGTTCACTCCTTATTCAGTGTCCCCCTTCTTTGCCTGTTGGCTTAGAAACAATAGCAACTCTGAATGACCAGAGTAATGGTTTCAGATCCCAACTGCATGGAGCCCGAACAGTGTTTTCTGTTCTTAATATTTCTCCCTTGGACACAAGGGCCTCAGGACCCACGGAGTTCTGTGTTTCCAGTGACAAATGAAAACGTTTGCTAGATTTCTTTCTTTTTCAAAATGATAAATTTTTATTGTATGTGCATTGGTGTTTTGCATGTATGTCTGTGTGAGGGTGTCAGATCCCCTGGAACTGGAGTTACAGACAGTTGTGAGCTGTCATGTGGGTGGGTGCTGGGATTGAACTCGGGTTTTCTGGAAGAGCAGCCTCTTAAGGGCTGAGCCATCTCTCCAGCCCCCTGATTAGTAATTAAATAGAGACAACAAAGTGGGTGAGAATCCAACCACAAACCTTAAACAGCGAAACATGGAAACACCTGAAAGCCTTCAAACGAGAGACATGACCATGACGATCCCAGGCAGAAACAGGGCTGGAGAGGAGGCTGGCTCGTGGCTGCAGATCTCAGGAACGGCCAGCAGAGGGCGCGCCTACGAGGTGACGGTCACACCCCCCTCAAACCAAACTACGCAGCTTAGGACAAGGTGGGGTGTGTGTACCTGGCCAACCTGTACTGGGTCTGGATCGAGCTCGTTTGCCTGCAAGGCATGGGCTAAATGCTGCTGTTCGAGGAACAATGCCAAAATGGTCGGAGATGAGTTGGGCTGCTCTGGAGCCACCTCAGATTCCTGGCCCACAGAAAGCGTGAATTAGAAAACATTTCCTGTTTAAGGCTGCAGAATGTTATTATAGCTTGTTACGTGGTGATAGGCAACAGAGGTCTCTAACGACTAAACAACCCGTAGGCATTTCCATGTTTCACTGTTTAAGGTTCGTGGTTGGATTCTCACCCACTTTGTTGTCTCTATTTAATTACTAATCAGGGGGCTGGAGAGATGGCTCAGCCCTTAAGAGGCTGCTCTTCCAGAAAACCCGAGTTCAATCCCAGCACCCACCCACATGACAGCTCACAACTGTCTGTAACTCCAGTTCCAGAGGATCTGACACCCTCACACAGACATACATGCAAAACACCAATGCACATACAATAAAAATATATCATTTTGAAAAAGAAAGAAATCTAGCAAATTTTTTTTTTTACTAAAAATGACATCTTTGCTGTCATTTCAAGGCTAGAGATTAGAATTTATTTATTTATTTTTAATGGCTCAGCCTGTACACCAGGCTAGCCTAGAACTCACTATGTAGCCCAGGGTGATCACATACTCTCAGTAATCCATCTGTCCAGCCTCCTGAATGCTGGGGTTATATGCATGTGGCTCAATGGTGTTTGCTTTATGCAGTGCTAGGGGTGGATTTCAAACACAGAATTTTTTTGTGTGCATGCTAGGCTAGCATGATACCAACCAAGCTATACCTCGAGCCTCTTTTGTTTGTTTGTTTGTTTGTTTGTTTGTTTTGAGACCGGGTTTCTCTGTGTAGCCCTGGCTGTCCTGGAACTCACTCTGTAGACCACGCTGGCCTCAAACTCAGAAATCCACCTGCCTCTGCCTCCCAAGTGCTGGGATTAAAGGCGTGTGCCACCACTGCCCAGCTTACCTCGAGCCTCTTAAAATACAATTTTGAAAACTAGTATTAATTTTAGTTTAGTATGGTGGACATACATTTGTAAGCTCAGCACTCAAGAGGGGAGGCAGGAGGCTCATCCTGGCTACACAGCAAGCTGGAAGCCAGCCTGGGCTACATAAGAGCACCTGTACCACCAAACAAAACTAGGGCTCTGGAGAGATGGCTCTGTGATTAAGAGCACTGGCTGCTCTTCCAGAGGACCCCTGTTCAATTTCTAGAGCCCACTTGGCAGCTCATGGCCATCTATGACTTCAGTCCTAAGTGACCTCTGGACTCTTGGACACATACATGGGCACAGGCATACCTGCCAGCAAAATACCTGCACATATAAAATTGATCAATTAAAAAATCAATGACAGCCGGGCGGTGGTGGCGCACGCCTTTAATCCCAGCACTTGGGAGGCAGAGGCAGGCGGATTTCTGAGTTCGAGGCCAGCCTGGTCTACACAGTGAGTTCCAGGACAGCCAGAACTACACGGAGAAACCCTGTCTCGAAAAACAAAAAAACAAAGAAAAAAAAACAAAAAAAAAATCAATGACAAAGACTCAAGAGATGGCTTAGCAGTTAAGAACACTGACTGCTCTTCTGGAGATCCTAAGTTCAACTCCCAGCAACCACGTGCTGGCTCACAACCATCTGTAATGGGATCTGATGCCCTCTTCTGGTGTGTCTGAAGACAGCAACAGTGTGCTCACATACATAAAATAAATAAATCTTAAAAAAAAAAGGTGCATTGTCAGATGGAAGGCAGAGGCAGGAGGATTTCTGTGAGTTAAAGTCCAGCCTGGCCGGGCAGTGGTGGCACATGCCTTTAATCCCAGCACTTGGGAGGCAGAGGCAGGTGGATTTCTGAGTTCAAGGCCAGCCTGGTCTACAGAGTGAGTTCCAGGACAGCCAGGGCTACACAGAGAAACCCTGTCTCGAAAAAAAACAAAAAACAAAAACAAACAAACAAAAAAAGAGAAGATATAAAGTGGATGGGGAAATGCCTTCCACATGCATCAGAATCTTACTATATCCTTGCAAAAATATCTTTCAGGGAAAATTATTGCAAACACACACACTTGTACACACACACACACACACACACACACACACACACACACAGGGGCTATATGGGCTATCCAGATTGCTCAGTTGAAGATGATTTCTGTACAAGCTGCAAGCTTGTGTTAAATTCTTGGAAAGAGAAAACCGACTCTTGGAAAAGTTTTTTTCTGGCTACATGGTGTCACAGACCAGCACACTCCCACTATGACACACAAGTATCTGCACACAGACACACATACACACACAAAAGCACCTGCACACACATACACACAAGCAAGCATCTGCACATACATACACACACACATGCAAGCACCCACACACACACACATATACATATGCACGCAGGCAAGCACCTGCACACACACACATACACACACATATTGCAGGATATTTGATCACACTGTGAACCTCAAGATAGTGTTATTTGCTGAAAAAAGAAATTTCTAGTTGTGCTGTGACTCAGCCTTTAGCACACACCTTTAATCCCAAACCGTGAAGGTAAAGTTAGTTTGTAGAAGGAAGTACACACGGTTGAAAATGACTTCTTTTTTCTTTTTTAAAAATTCTTTACTTTATGTATTGGGGTACACTGTAGCTGCCTTCAGAAAAGGGTATCAGATCCCATTACAGATAGTTCTGAGCCACCATGTGGTTGCTGGGAATTGAACTCAAAAACAGTCAGTGCTTTTAACCACTGATCCATCTCTTCAGCCCCATGAAAGTGACTTCTAATTGAGTGGCAGACAACGTGGTCATAGAAAGATTTGACAGAATGGGATATGCCCACCTTACATGTGAAAAGAGAGGAAAAAGAGACTACTTCAGACAGAGCAACACAGAGGGAAAAAAGAGGTAGTTTTACCAGGAGAGTTTTACAGAGACAGGTTGAAGAGAGAACAAGCTAGACACAGGGAAAGACAGAATGAGAAGAAGCAAGAGGATTGGAACAGATTGCAGGAGTGAGTCTGAGGCCAAGCAGAGCCAGCCATTCAGTCAAAGGTTGAGAGAGAGACCAGATGGAATCAGCTAGTGTGCAGAGGAGTTTGAGCCAAAACAGCCAGCCAGAAGTCAGAAAGAACTAGAAAGGCTGAGCTTTTTCAGCACAAAGTCTCAGAGGCTGAAAACATTCTAGGTCTATAGAAGATTGTATAGGGGCTAGAACCTTCTAGGACTAGGCCTAGGTTAGCAGATAGAGGCAGTACACCTCCAAGAGGACAATTACATCAGGCGAATGAAGTATACTTTTATGCATACATCTATCTATCTATCTATCTATCTATCTATCTATCTATCTATCTGAAATTGGAGGGCTGGAGAGATGGCTCAGTGGTTAAGAACACTTACTGCTCTTGCAGAGGACCCAGATTCAGTTCCCAGCACCCACACAGCAGCTCCCAGTTGGCTGGAATTTCAGTTCCAGAGGATCTGATGCCCTCTTCTGATTTCCTAGGGCACCAGGCATGTGTGTGATGTGTGTGGTGCACATATATACATGCTGACGAATTGATTGTGCATGCACATAAAAAATACATATAAAGGCATGACGTGATGTGGTGGCGCATGCTTATGGGAATCTGAATCAGAAGGATATTTCAGTCAACATTATATCTCTATATCCAGGCTACATCCTGGGTGTATGCAGGTGCTTGTGTGTGTGTGTGTGTGTGTGTGTGTGTTATCCTGGGTTACATATGTGTGTTACATCCTGGGTTATATAGAGAGACCTGCTACAAAAAATATTTTCTTGGCTGGAGAGATGGCTCAGTGGTTAAGAGCACTGACTGCTCTTCCAAAAGTCCTGAGTTCAGTTCCCAGCAACCACATGGTGGCTCACAACCATCCATAATGGATCTGATGCCCTCTTCTGGTGTGTCTGAGGAGAGCTACAGTGTACTCATATAAATAAAATAAATAAATCTTTAAAAAAAAAGTGAATGAGAAATGTTTAAAAAAAATATTTTCCTTCAAAACAATGTTCCAGCCAGGTAGGTGGTGGTGCAGGACTTTATTCCTAGTACCTGGGCGTCAGAGGCAGGTGGATCTCTGTGAGTTTGAGGCCAGCTTGGTCTACAGATCGAGTTTCAGGACAGCCACAACTACACAGAGAAATCCTGTCCAGGAAAAAAAAAAAATGACAGTGTCTCATTAAGGCCAGATTGGCCTCTCTTACTTACTATGGCCTCTCTCTACTTACTATGTAGCTGAGGATTGACCTTGAAATGCAGCTACTTTTACCTCCTAACATGCTGGACTTACAAATGTGCCACCATACCCGGCCTGGCCTTCAAAATTAATCAGTTCCACCCCTGAATGCTGCCGAAAAGCCAGGAAAGAGCTCTTTAGGAGCTAAGATGCAGTTGGAATGCTTGGGGCTCGGAGTAAAGAGCCAGCAGAGGGCCTGACCCAAGACACAGGCATGAGGGGGAATTAAGGCTTGCTCTTTCTGAGAGGGATCGCTAAGTGCTAGCCAGGTTTTTTCCCTGAGGAAGACACATCACAAAGTTCATCACAAAGGCCCTGATCATAAAGCAGGAGACTCTCTCCTCTGAGACAGGAGGGAAGGCTAGGGGGTGGTGGAGGTGCGGGGAGGAGAGGCTCGGCAGCCTGGCACTCAGGAACCACAGACTGGACTATTCACAGACACTCAGTGAAGTCAGCTGACGTAGCTGAATGAGCTGTGGTGAGCAAGCGGAGAAACATCTGCCAGAGAGGAGCTGGGGTAAGGAGTTTAAAGAGAGGAATGAGGAGGGGCGATGGAATGAGCCCTGGGGAGGATTGTGAAGCTGGGGGAGATACCCACAGGGCAGAGTGCCCGGGGACTCTAAACCTGTCATTCCTGAACAGTCTTGCATTTGGGTGACTAGGACACAGTGTTACTATTGTCCCCAGTGCTATCTACCAGTGGTAGGCACGAAAGAAATGTCACAGTTTGTTTTAATATTCATTTTAATTCTTTTTTTTTTTAAGTCTGTATCTGTATGCAGATGTTTCTAGAAGCCAGCAGAGGGCGCCAGATGCCCCGAAGCTGGAGTTACAGTTGTGAGCTGCCCCGCGGGTGCTGAGAACCGAACTCTAGAAGACCAGCTGCTTCTAACCACTGAGCCGTCTCTCCAGTCCCCGGTTTTGTTTTCTTTCGTTTTCAAAGTAACTAGTGCATGTTTTAAGACTTACTGGAGTCACCAGTTCTCAAGGATACAGGTGGAAACTGTCCCTTTGTCTTCTTAGTTGTTGTTTTTAAAGTAAACAATATATTCATTTTATTTTTATCGATCTTTCATTTTATCGCTTTTATTTTTGTTTTGGGTTTTTTGTTTGTTTGTTTGTTTGCTTGCTTGCTTGAGACAGAATTTCTCTGTGTAGCTCTAGTTATCCTGTAACTAGCTCTGTAGACCAGGCTGACCTCAAACTCACAGAGATCTGTCTGCCTCTACCTCCCGAGTGCTGGGATTAAAGCGGTGTCCCACCACCCACCATCCACCACCCACCCACCACCCACCCACCACCCACCCACCACCCACCACCCACCCACCACCCACCCACCACCCACCCACCACCCACCACCCACCACCCACCACCCCAGTCTTATTATTTTTAAGTGTGTGTGTGTGTACATGAATTCATGTGCTGGCAAAGTCCAGACGATGTTAGATACCTTTAGAGCACGAATTACAGCCAGTTGTGTACTGCTGCTGTGGATTCTGGAAGCCGAACTCAGGCTGCCCCTCTGTAAGAGCAGTTTGAATTCCTAACCTCTGAGCCAGCTCTCTAGCCTGTACAGTTTTTTTTTTTTTATTGGAATCATAACAGACATACAAAAAATTTCAGGGACAGTGCAGAGCGTTTTCCTGTGCCCTGGCTGTCACATCACACCTTGCCATGGTCATACGTCATGCCCAAGAAATCAATCTTAGCGACTCTTTTCCGTTCCAGATGCTAATCCAAAGTTAGGTGGGGTGGTACTCACCTGCAGTCCTAGGACTTAGGAATGACAGGTAAAAGATCAAGCGTTCCTGGGTCAGCCTGGGCTACATAAGACCCTTTGTCAAAATAAATAAATAAATAAATAAATAAATAAATAAATAAAATGAAACAAACACAGGATTCAGGTGATTATGTTTGCGTTCAGAGTACGAATAAATTTTTCTTTTGTACAAGAGAGTGCAAGAAGAGTTTCTAGTTTTCTAGATAACGGTGAACAAATCTTAAAAGTTTGAATTTGTCGCTGCTGGAGAGATGGCTTAGCCGTTTAGAGAACCAGCTGCTCTTCCAGAGGACCCAGGCTCACAGCCACCTGAAAATCCAGTTCCAGAAATGCTCCTTCTGGCTTCCAAGAGCACTGCACGCAGGTGGTACACATAAAATAAAAATAAATCTTTTTGTTTGTTTGATTTGAGACAGAGTTTCTCTGTGTAGCTCTGGATGGGGTCAGAATAGGAAGGAAGTCTTAGGAACACAGACGCCTATAGGAAACTCCAAGTGAAAAGGTCCACTTGTCAGTTTGGTTTAGTGTGTGTGTGTGTGTGTGTGT
>NW_021604790.1:6884922-6903485 GCF_004785775.1 Grammomys surdaster | reverse complement strand
AAAAAAAAAAAAAAAAAAAAAAAAAAAGCAGAAAACCCGAAATATATAGATATATACAGTTTTCGTTAATTATACCTCAAAGTTAGACAAATCTTTTAAAAGAATGGACATCCAATTAAAGGACAATTCTTATTTAGAAGCTGCGTGTACTTTCTAAATACTCAGCAGCCCTTCATTATTAATGTAAACAGATTTTGAAATCAAGGCAGAGAAACGAAACAATGGACTTTTGTTGATCTTCGATCGTTTCGACAAAATAAACTATTGTGCGACCCAGATGGGACTCGAACCCACAATCCCCAGCTCCGGAGGCTGATGCCTTATCCATTAGGCCACTGGGTCACCACGGGATCCGGGTCTTCACTCCTTCTCCTTATGCGATTTGATCATCTCAGCCCCACCCTCCGTACGGCGGCCTCGCGTTCTTTGGCGTGCGATGCCGAGTGCGCTTGCGCATTCCCTCTCGTGCCGCCGCCCCTGGCCCGAATCTTTTTGCGCCTGCGCCACCGCCCAGGTTCCTAGTCTTTTGAGACGGACTGTCTTGGGATCCTTCTCGGAGCAGTCCTGCCTTGGGGGAGAGTGTGTTCGGCTTCCTCGGAGGGTTTTTGTTTTTGTTTTTGTTTGGGGGGAGCTCTCGATATTGGCTCTTTAGGCTCCGCAGGGAAACTTGAAAACAGCCCCTGCTGTGCCCTCCTCCTCCATTCGAATTCGCTGGCCTTGGACAGGACACAGCGTCTGCATTTGGCAAAGTCCCGGAACCTTTCTGTCTCAGCCACCTTAACCTCACTGGGCTTTCCAGCCTCGTTTCCCCTTTCAGCAAACATGGACTTCGTTACCCATTATGTGCTGTGGGCTCATATTCAAGGGTGCACAGGCTCTTCCAGCCCAACAAAATTTCTAATCTGCCCTCTTTTCCAACACCCATCTCCCAGCCCTCCCCTGGTCCCTAGATTAAAAGTATTAAAATAATACTTTTTATTTTTCGCTCTGTAGCTAGATCTCGGGTGACTACTTTCTGGTTTCATGAAATTTGTTTGCCGTATGTAAAACGCCTCATTGTAGGTTTTAAAAGTAACAAGTTTCAGGGTTTTCTTTTTTCATAGGTAGGAATCCCTGTTCTTTGCAATGTAAGAATACACGTAAAGGGGTAATTCAAATGCGCTGGTTAGCTTTGTCGACTCAGGTTAGAATCATTTGGGAGATGGGCCTCTGAGAATGTCTGCGAGGGTTATCTTGATGTCGGTGTGGGGGAAGACTCCCAGGCCCGCTGTGGGCAGGAACAACCCAGCAAGGGGATCAATAGTGGAGCAGCGGCATGGCCTCATCTCTGCTTACGGAATGTGGATGCCATCACTTCTCCACGGTGATGGACTGACTGTACCTTGAACTGTGAGCTAAAACAAACCCCTTCTCCCTGAATTGCTTCTCAACCTGGTGTTTCATCACAGTAACAGGAAGGGTAAATAAGACAACAGACAGAAAGAAGTGCTGTTAGTTTTACCACTCGGAGTTAGTTAACTGAACGTCTGATACTTTTTCCCATTTTGAGTGAACGGTGGTCATTCCCTCTTTTATTGCCTGTAGCCTGTGAGTCCCTACGCAACCGGGAAAGGGTCTTCTTAAACACCAAGTTATTATTCGGTGGTTGCTGATTTGCCTTGATAATGGTGTGTGAGCAGTAGTGGGTGAGACTGTCTCCTAATTACAGAGCTGGTCTTCTTCCCGGGACAAGCAGAGGGGAAGACATGGCTTCACTTCCAGCCTTGGTGCTTTTTTTCTTTTGTGCAGCCCTAGGGATCCTGAGGATCACTATGTAGACTAGACTGCCCTCAAAGTGGCTTCAAACTCAACAACCCCACTCTGTGTTGTGTTTTAGAAAAAGATAATGAGAGAAATATGTTTGGTAGATGTGCAGTCAGGGGTGGGGGGAGGGAGTTTAGGGCGTGGGGAGAGGAGTTGAGGGGGGAGGAAGGAGGGAGGGGGGGGAAGGGGAATGAGGAGAGAGAGTGGGGGTAAAGGGCAAGAAGACAGAGCAAGAAGGCAAGAGAGAGGAGGGGCAAGCAGCCCCTTTTATAGTGAGTCAGGCACACCTGGCTGTTGCCAGGTAACTGTGGGGCAGAACCTAGATGAAATGCCAACACTCCCCCATTTTTGTTTAATTAAAATGGAAAAAATTAGAAAGAGGTGATGGTGGAACAGAAACAGGGTCGTTGTCATGATCTAAGCAGTGATGTGTCTCTGGGGGAAGTTAGGCAAATGGGTACCGGGATGTTGGTCCAGTCTTAGGAGAGTTGGCTGTTTCCTTGCTGTCCAGGGTCTGTGGATAGATCAGAAGGAACAGGTCCACTAGAAGCGTCTGTTTCTGTGAGAGAAGATTGGGAGTTGCTTCTCTGGAGCTGTCCTGGATATAAATGCCTGGACTTGACAAGATGCTGAAACACACACACACTCTCACATATTATTGGTAGAAAGTAAAGTATGTTTGGCATACACACACACTCACACACAAATAATAAATACTTAATTTTTTTAGATGTACTTATTTTTTGTGTATGAGTGTTTTGGCTTCATGAATGTCTGCGTATCATGTGGGATACCCATGGAGGTCAAAAGACAGCATCAGTTCTTCTGAAACTTCTGGAGTTGGTTCTGGTTGTGAGCCAAACCAAGTGGGTCCTGGGAACAAACCCAAGTCGTCTTCAAGAGCAACAAGAGCTCTTAACTACTGAGCCAACTCTCTAACCCAAATGGGACATATTTTTTAATGCCTTGATTTTCAGAGAGTGTCTAGATAGCAATGTTGATAGCAGAGTAGCTTATTGGAAACTTAGTATGTCCCAATCCAGATTCAGCATCTTCTCTTGCCTCATCCATAATGGTAAGAGTCCAGAATCAGTGTCTGCATCACCAGGTAATTGAATGTTCTACCAAGGCACCAAGTCAACAACAGTTGGGCTTCTAGCAGGAGAGGCAGTCAGTCCAGCCTCGGTGGCAGGGAGCGTGTGTTGTATGCTCAGCTTCTGGCTCTGCCACCGTGAACAGGTACTTTATAGTCCTGTTAAGCATGAGGGTGGTGGACATCCCACAAGGAGGCCATCATGGTCTCCTGCACACCTTAAGAGCCTTTGCCACTACGGAGGCTTTGCAGGAACATTCACATGATGCAGTTTTCCATAGACACACAGAGTTGACAGAGCCGTGAATACCGATCTGACAGAACCCCAACCATGCTGGCATCTTACCCCCTCACCCACTTCTGTCTGCCTACATATACCCTAGTCATCTTGGCTTAGAAAGCCTCCCATGAGCAGCTTTCCTTTAGCATCTGCTTGGACCAGCTTTCCTCCTGCCCTTTAAGTGCACCCACTGCTTAACTTACTCCAGGGGCAAAGTCTCCCTCTCGCCCAGTGGTAACTCAACCTGTTCATTGGCACCAGATGCCTTCCATGCAGCGCATCCTCCCGAATCAGAATAGTAAATAAAACCAACCTACCTCTCCACTCTCTGGTCTACAGAGTGAGTTCCAGGACAGCCAGGGCTACACAGAGAAACCCTGTCTTGAAAAAAACCAAAAAAAAAAAAAAAACCAAAAAAAAAATATATATAAAATTTAATGTACATGAGTACACTGATGCTGGATGCTGTCTTCAGGCACACCAGAAGAAGGCATGGGATCCCATTATGGTGAGCCACCATGTGGTTGCTGGGAATCAAACTTGGGACCTCTGGAAGAGCAGGCAATACTCTTAACCTCTGAGCCATCTCTCCAGCTCAAATGGCAAGACAAAAAGACCTGATTAAAGAACTTTTCAACCCCAGTGATCCTATACCCAACTCAACTATGCTTCAGAAAAAAAGAATATGTGTGGAGCAGTCATCAGAGTCTTGGGCTGGGGCTGTTTTAAGCAGTTCAACAGGATCCACTTTTCCTTTTGTTTATCTGGAGTGCTCCTTCTCAAGTGCACAACACAACAGCATGTGGTCTGGTGGAAGAAAAGGGGCTTCTCACATCCAGAAGAAGCCTCAGCCAACAGTCCTTTGCATCCTTCATCCTAATAAAGACATCCTGATGTCTTCATTTTGGTCTCTGTGTATTTTGTGCCCCTATAACAAAAATCTGATACAATTCTGGAGGCCCAAAGAACACGGTGCTGCCAACTGTTCCGCCCTGACGATGGCCCGCTGGGCTTCATCATAACAAGGCAGATGGTGTCAGGGCAGGTGTCCTCTTCAAAGGGTGTGGTCCCATGCTTAGACAACATGCAAAAAAACATTAAGGCACCAGGCTGGCCCTAATAACCCCCCTCTCAGGAACCAGTCAGGGTCTTACACAAACAACACCAACTCCTTTAGAAGGCAAGCCTCCTGTAACTAATCCCCCCCACCAGTTAGGCCCCACACTAAGATTTGACCACTTCTGAACATTGCCACACTAGGAACTAGGCTGCCAGCCCCAGGAACATTTTCGAAGCACACTCAAAACAGAGCAGTCACCAAACAGTTTTCACCTGGCAGTTGGAGCTACAGGTTGGATTAGACCAGGCAAAGCCCTTCCTTTATCACCACCTAAAGTATAATAGAGGCAGGAGGATTAGGAGTTTAAGGACCAACCGGGCTTGGTTTGAGACTTTATATCAAACAAATACTAAAGACCTAAATCCAGAAACTATGGTGATTAAGAATGTCAGGAGTGTCTGGTAGTACTGATACACAGCTTTAGTCCCAGTGCTTGGGACGAAGAGGCAGACAGCCAAGGTCAGTCAGCCTGGTCTACAGAGCAAGTTCTAGGACAGCCAAGGCTACACAGAGAAACCCTGTCTTTTGTTTGTTTGTTTGTTTTTTAATTTTTTTTATTGGATATTCTATTTACATTTCAGATGTTATCCCCTTTCCCCATTCCTCCACCTCACCCAAGAAACCCTGTCTTGAAAACAAACCAAAAAACAAACCAAAACCAAAACTCAAACAAATAAAAAAATGTATGATAAAGATGGTGACGTGTAGCTCTTCATAGTTGGTGGCTCCTGGCTGGAGGGTGGGGAAGGATTCAGTTATCTTTAGCAGGCTAGCCACTCACTCGGACTTTGACCATGCTCCAATGAGTATTTGGGTAACACAAATTGAACTTGGTGCATTTAGGGGTCGGGAGGGTAGACCTGGGAGGAGTGGGAAGGTAGTGTGATATACAAAATTCCCCAAAAATTAAAAAAAAATATTATGTTTGGGGAAGAGAGATTTATTTTTATTTATATGTCTATGTGGGGGAGGGTCGCATATACCACATGTATGTATACCACACACATGCATGTTCCCTCAGGCATAAAAAGGAAGCTGGAGTCACAGGCGGTGGTTGTGAGCCACTGATCCTGATGCCGAGAATTGAACTCAGGCCCTCTGAAAGAGCAGCCTGTATGTATGGCTAACAGCTGAGCCATCTCTCTGGCTCCTCCACGGAGGCTCGTTATATAGCTTGGGCTTGCCTGGAACACATAGAGATCCACTTGTCTCTGCCTCTAGATTGCTGGGATTAATTGCCCCACTACACTTTGTTGCCAAGGTTACTTTTGACGTTATTCTTGTATTTCAGCTTCTTTTCAAGGGTTAGTACAGTGGGCATGGTTCCCATCTGTCCTTTGTTGTCTCTGTAAACCTGGGACAAATCACTTAAGACTTTATGACTTCATCCTCTCTGTGACAATTAATAACATGCATAGCACCGGAACACTTGCGGGAACACAGTACTTACTGTTTTCAAGGGGAAGGAAACTCAATTTAACAATGCAGCTAACATGCACCGGATCACTAAGCATAAAATTCAGAGATACCCTGTTGGATTTGGCAGGGAAGCGGTCAAAGCCCTCAACGTTTTTCTACAAGTTCCCTATTCAGAGTTGTAAGATTCAATCTCCTTTCAGACGTTGTTCCTACCTCAAACTACTAAATAAACAAAGGACATAGGCTTCCCAAGTGGATGAATTTAGGTCATGTGTCTGCCCCTGAACCATTCACAGTAGCAGGGAATGCCTGGCAGTGATTGGTTCAAAATAGATTTCTTCCACATTCTTGCATTTAGCAGGTCAGATTGGGAGCAACTGCCTGTGAACTTCTCGGCCACACCAGAGACTTGGCACACATGCCCGGGAGAACACACAAAGCATACCGCTTGCATTGATTTGTACAAAATTAACGACTACAACTTTCCTAAAATACTCCTGTAAAGGACCCAGAAAAGTTGCAGAAAAAGCACAAAAAATGGTTCACGATCCTGATGCTTACAAACATCTTCGACGTTTATAAAGAATAATTAGACCACAAACATGAATATGCACTGATAAGGAAATGGAAATTGAAGATTTCCTAATTTGAGGATTTGCAGTATGCTTATATAAGAGAATGTCTTTTTTTCTTTTGCTTTGACCCCGCCCCCGACGTTCCCCCAACACAGAAGGGTTTCTCTGGTGAGCTCCGGCTCTCCTGGAACTTGCTCAGTAGACCAGGTTGGCTTTGAACTCATGGAGGCCTGGATGCTCCTGCCTCCCTAGCACTGGGATCAAAGGTGTGCGACACCACTGTCAAGCTTGACAGTGTCTTGTTCTCAGCAGATATACTATGGAATATTTTGGGCTAAAGAGATAATTCTGAAAACATCAAAAGGCATTAAACAAAACAAAACCAGGCTTGGTGGCACATGCCTTTAATACCACAAACACCTTTAATCCCAGCACTTGGGAGGCAGAGGCAGGCGGATTTCTGAATTCGAGGCCAGCCTGGTCTACAGAGTGAGTTCCAGGACAGCCAGGGCTACACAGAGAAACCCTGTCTCTGAAAAAAAAAAAAAAAAGTGACAAAATGGTAACATTTGGCAAGTCTAGCTAACGGTTTGTGATTCTGTGTTCAGAATTACTGAAGTTTTAAAGTGTTTGAAGCTAGGCAGTGGTGACACACGCCTTTAGTCCCAGCACTCTGAGGTGTGTGGAGTTCAGCCAGGTCTACAGAGACACAGAGAAATCCAGTAAGGGGGGGGACAAAAACCCCCCACAAATAAACAAAATAAATAAAAAGTTTGGAGAAAATAGGCATTAATAAGTCACTTGCTACTATATTTGCTGTTTCCATTGTCTTTATTTTGCAAGTAATCTAAAAATTTAACACACAACCGGACAAATTGGGGCATGTCTGTAATCTCAGAACTGACGCTAAGGAAGGATTGCAACAGGTTCAAGGCTAGCCTGGGCTCTATTGTGAGACCCTGCCTCAACCCCACTCCCCATAATAAAAATTAAACAATTAATAAATAGCATAATATAGTAGAGATACAACTAATGATTATCAAGATTAAATAATAAACAAATACTATAAACAACAGTGATAATGATTAAGAGCCACACAGACCCACTTTTACTTTCTCCCAGTGACCAGCTCCTACCGTAAAAAATATTTAAAAGTCAATATATTTATGTTAAGCTCTTTTACTATTATTATTTTATTTATTTATTTATTTTTGGAGACAGGGTTTCATTATGTAGCCCAGGCTTGCCTTGAACTCAGTAATACCTCTGCATCTGTCTCCCTTGTGCTGGGATCGAAAGCCTGCGCTTATCACGGCAGGCTAAGCCTTTTTTTTTTCTTTGATAACAAGTGTAAATAATAATTTCGCGTGTTTGCTTAAGGGCAGGCTCAGAGAAAGCAAACATGGTACTGCCCAGTGTTCTGGCTAAGAAAGGACAAAACCCTGGACTCGTGCGCGGAGATCTGGAGTCACCCTTCTGCAAGGCACTGTGGGATTGCCCGGCCGCTCCTTCATCTCGCGATGCTTCCCTTCTTACCGCCCCACCCCCACCTTTTTTCCCTAGGCCCTGTGACTGCGTCCCACCCCCACCGCCGCCTAACGTGTTTTTCAAATCTACCAATGAACGCACAGCTTAGGCTCAAACCAGCCAATCGGAACGCGGCGTCACCGGGAAATTTAAATCGCGCCGGCCGGCAGCACGAGGCACAAAGTCTGAGGGCTGAGGGCTAGTGGACGTTTCGACAGCCGCCGACCCGCAGCTTGAGAGCCCCGCACCGACTTTTGTGGAAGTCTGAGCCGGCTGTGCAGGTGGGAACGGAGGCCGGTCCTGAGCGGTAACGGCCGCACGGAGGGCTGCGCGGCGGAGGGCGGGAGCAGGCCGCGCCCGGGCGGGAGCTGAGCCTCCCCGCTCAGACCAGGCCTCGGGGCGGGTTGGTTTCGCCATGCCGGGGTCAGGGCTGGCAGCGCCGAGTGCTGCAGAGGGCAGCGAAGGCCTGGGTGCGGCGCGGCTCGGCCCTAAGGGTCGGCGTGGGGGACCGGAGGGCGGCTGCAGTCGAGCGGACCTAGCTGTGGCGCCGCTTTCCTGATGCTTCTGCCCGGGAAGGAGACGCAGCTTGGGGCGGAGATGAAGATGGCAGTTAGACACCCCAGTTAAGCACTTGACCCGGGTCATCTGTGTCAGTGTCGAGGTCGGACATAAAGCAATTAAAGCTAACAGATAATCAGGGGACTTTTGATTCCTGTCGCTTCGTGACAACCACACCTGTGATATATCGAGCCCCAGTGACCACAGCTGATGTCATCCTGGTTGAATGCATTCGCTGGAAGTGTGTGCAAGGTGCGGCGTTAATGTCACTGCTGACAGCGATGGTTATGGAAGGTCCTATAGTGTAACGAACTGATTCTTTATGTAACCTGCTAGAAGGTACTAGTCTTGATCCGTTTTGGCCTTCAATCAACAGAAAATCAGAACTGCGGTTATTGCATTAAGGACGTAGATTGTTAACTATAGGGCAGCCCGGGTTCTCCTACTTGGTGTTCTATTAACTAATGGAGTCTAGAATGTAGATCCCTGACTTAATACTGTGCTGGCCAGAGGCTTAAGGCTATTGAGTGTTTGAAAAGCCGCTAATCTGAGTTGAGATGCCCTGTGTGCTTAAACTACACATAGGATTTTGAAGGTGTGTGAAAACAGTAAAATAGTCTCAATTTTTCTGTATTGATGAATGATCCTGAAATGGTAATAGTTTAACTATGTTGGGTGTGGTTAGTGGAAATTTTAAATGATCTTTGTTTTAAAATGTTTCTGATTGACAGTTGAGTTGCCTTTGTAGTAGGGGCAATTATGACTTAGTATTATAGCC
Organism: Grammomys surdaster; assembly: GCF_004785775.1. Taxonomy (NCBI): domain Eukaryota; kingdom Metazoa; phylum Chordata; class Mammalia; order Rodentia; family Muridae; genus Grammomys; species Grammomys surdaster. The sequence goes on along the minus strand of NW_021604790.1, from coordinate 6,894,332 downwards.
ATAATGATGAAAACTTGGGGGCTTTGTTTATTTATTTTTTTTGTTTTTTGTTTTTTTTTTTTTTTGAGACAGGGTTTCTCTGAGTAGTCCAGGCTGTCCTGGAACTCACTCTGTCGACTAGGCTGGCCACAAACTCAGGTCTGCCCACATCTGCCTCCTGAGTGCTTAGAGTGCTTTGCCACCACTGCCAGCCTGTGTGTATTGTTGTTGTCGTTGGCGTCATTTTTTATCTAGTATAGAGATGGAGTCGGAATTTAGTTGATTATAACATTCTATTGTGTATTTTTGTTTGTTTCCATTTTAAGATAGGGTTTCTCTATGTAGACCTAGCTGGCCTGGAACTCTCTACAGACCAGGCTGGCCTCAAACTCAGAGCTCTGGCTGTCTCTGCCTCCCAGGTGCTATGATTAAAGGCGTGTATTACTATACCCAGCTTCTGTTGTATTATTAAAAAAATGCTTTTTCTTTTTTTATTCTCACCCTCCTTTTCTACTAGCTTTCCTCCTGTTCTGCAACCATGTCCACCAACGAGAATGCTAATTCACCAGCTGCCCGGCTTAACAGATTCAAGAACAAGGGGAAAGACAGTACAGTGAGTATCTTCTGTTGCTTTCCTGTGTATACTTGTAAATGGAAAGGAGAGACGTTTATATAACACATTTTTGAGGTACTAGGGATTGAATCTAGAGCTTCACACTCATGCTAGGTGGGTTTCTCTGTGCCCAGGCTTCATCTCTGTCTTAGGTATTTAAACTCTTAAAATTGCATTTATTTATTACTTACTTTTGTGTATGTGTGGGGGGATTTCATGTGTACCTGGTGCCTGTGCAGAGGTGAGAGGACAACTTAAAGACATAGACATTGGTTCCCCTCCTCTACACCTGAAAGATTGAAGGCCTCAGACTTGGTGGCTTGTGCTTTATTGGATGAGCCATCTCCTGCTGGCCTTTGAGGGATTTAAAAAAGAAATCACAGCCGGGTGTGGTGGTGAATGCCTTTAATCTCAGCGCTTAGGAGGCAAAGGCAGGTGGATCTCCATGAGCTTGAGGCCAGCCTAGTCTATAAAATGAGTTATAGGACAGCTAGAGCTACACAGAGAAAACCTGGCTTTAAAAACCAAAGAAGGAAAAAAAAAAGGAGAGAGGGAGAGAGATCACTTGGCAGTAAAAGCTGACAGGATAGATAAAATGAGGTGTTCTTTTTCTTCAGGAAATGCGCCGCCGCCGAATAGAAGTTAATGTGGAACTTAGGAAAGCTAAAAAAGATGACCAGATGCTGAAAAGGAGAAATGTCAGCTCATTTCCCGATGATGCTACTTCTCCACTCCAGGAAAACCGAAACAATCAGGTGAGTATACTTGAGTTCATGTCAACCTAGAAAGTATGGGTGAATGTCTCTTAAACACTTATTTTTTTCTTTCCACACTCCAGTGGATAGTTTTCTTTTAGTTCTATCCTTCCTTCAAACTTCCCTGCGCTTCTGGATACTAGCTTAGTACCTTGACATGTCAGTTCCAATTGAGGAAGAAAGTTTTTTTATTTTATTTTTTTAATGCTAACTAGAGATCACACTCAGGGCCTTGTGTGTGATTGGCAAGTGTTCTGTCATTGACCTATATCTCTCGTTCCATTTTTATTTATTTTTTTGAGACAGTATCTTGCTGTATGACACTGGCTGGTACTCATTTTCGATACAGTTCCTGGTTTGGAACTCAGCTGTAGTCCTCTTTTTTTCAGCGTCAGGTGTATACAACCATTATGCCATGCTATACAGTATAAAGTAGTGGTTCTCAGCCTTATTAATGCTGTGACCCTTTAATACAGTTGCTACTTAATAATTGTAATCTTGCTCCTGTTAAGAATCGTAATGTTTTGGGCGGTGGTGGCGCACGCCTTTAATCCCAGCACTTGGGAGGCAGAGGCAGGCGAATTTCTGAGTTCGAGGCCAGTCTGGTCTACAGAGTGAGTTCCAGGACAGCCAGGGCTACACAGAGAAACCCTGTCTCGAAAAACAAACAAACAAAAAACAATAAAAAGAATCATAATGCAGGGCTAAAGAGATGGCTCAGAGGTTAATGGCACTGGCTACACTTCCAGAGGTCCCGAGTTCAATTCCCAGAACCTACATGGTGGTTCATGACCATCTGTAAAGGGATCTGATCCCGTTTATGTCATGGTAGAGCAGGGCACTCACACGTTAAACAAACAAAACAATAAATGTCTATTCATGTTTTAAATAAGTAATCAAAAAGTAGTCATAAATGTAAGCAGCTGTGCTTTCTGATGGTCTTAGGTGACTCCCAAGAAAGGGTTGCTTGACCCAAAGGGGTTACGACCCAAAGGGGTTAGGACCCACAGGTTGAGAACCAGTGGTGTAAAAGTATAAATATAATGACTTATACATTGGCACTTAACCTAGAGCAACTTCTAATCCTGAGCTCCATTCATGGAAAGTTCCCCATGCTTGGTTATACATACCATTTTTAACTTCTATGTTATCCTTTATTATATTCTTTTCTGCTTTTGCACTCTGGATACACATATACTTCCTACCCTGTTGGAATTGCCCGCCACACTGAGTAGAACAATGCTCCATAACTTTGTAATCTAGGAAGCAGAATAGGCTTATATTATATAGCTTAGGCACTTGTCACTCACTACAATGAAGTTGTGTAATACCACATTTCTTAGAATGTGTCCTGTGCTGAATGATAACCTTGTTGACATGTTTTCTCTGCTCAGTATCTACTCCATGACAGCCTTCCCATAACTGAGACTCACGTTGGCTTTTCTAGTCCTGTCCTTTGAAGCAGGCCATTGTTACATAGTCCAGGCTCATCTCTGAATCACAGTAGTCTCAGCCTCCTCCTGAGTGTGGCTTTGCAGGAAGTAAGGCCACACTGCATATTTATTAGCATACGTCTTTTTTACATTTGCACTCCTTTGGCATTCTACCTTGTACTTTCTCCTTATATATAAACTTGTCTCTTTGAATGTTTATACATGTATATAATGAACTTTAGTCCTTTTCACACTGATTCCTGATGTCATCCCATCTTTTTCTGCTGAAACCCTTCTTCCCAGCCATTTCTTTCTCTTTTCTTTATGTCTGTTTTATGTTTGACCTACTGAGTGTAATTATGGTTGCCTGCATGAGAACGGATGGGAGCTTGTTTACTGGAGCACGGATAGCTTGTCAATGGCTGTATCTCCTAAAGTTCATTCTTCAGTCTAGGAAGGAGTGGGATCTTATGAGCCTTTCCTGATGAAGTATTAAAATGCCTTATCTTCCACTTGAGTGTCTATTTATTCGGGTTTCTCCATGATGAAACACTGCCAAACCAACTTGGGTGGAGGAAGGGATTATTGGCTTACAGGTTACAGTTCATTATCCAGGGCAGCCCAGGCAGGAACAATATTGCTTATTGGCTTAGTCTCTGGCTGGCTCACTTCCAAGTCATAAGTGTGTCATCCTGGTGGCCTGGGACTCACTATGAAGACCAGGCTAGCTTCCCTTGGGTTAAAGATATGTGTCATTGCACCTGAATCTCAGGTATCTTCCCTACCTGCCTTGGCCTACCTGCCAGGATGGCACTGCCAACAGTGTGCATCAATTAGCAGTCAAGAAATGTTTTATGTAACTAATCTGGTGGAGAGAGTTCCTCAGTTGTAGTCATAGTGAGTACAATCGCTGTCATGTCTGGATCGTACTTTTTTTTTCCCACTTCCCTTCCACAATGTTCCCTTAGCCTTGAGAGTGTGTGTGTGTATGATACAAACATCCCTTTTATAGCTGAGCTCTTCATCACTCATTGGCCATCTGTGAGCTGCTGTTTTAACCACCACCCATGGCCAAAAGAAGCTTCTCTTTGGGCTAGAGAGATGGCTCTGCGGTTATTAGCACTGACTGTTCTTCCAGAGGTTCTTAGTTCAATTCCCAGCAACCACATCATGGCTCACAACCATCTGTAATGGAATCCAATGTCCTCTTGTGGTGTGTGTCTGAAGACAGCTACAGTGTTACTCATATAAAAAGTAAATAATAAAAAATAAAAAGCTGGGCTGGAGAGATGGCTCAGCGGTTAAGAGCACTGGCTGTTCTTCCCAGCAACCACATGGTGGCTCACAACCATCTGTAATGCAAACTGATGCCCTCTTCTGGTGTGTCTGAAGACTGCAGTGTACTCATATAAATCAATAAAAAAATTAAAAAAAATATGAAGTTGCAACCTCAACACATGCTTTGAATAAATTTCCAGATTAAAAAAAATAAAATAAAAAAATAAAAAGCTTCTCTTGAGTGAGGTAGAGAGCTGCACTAACTAATCTATGGGTAGAGATATTTAAAAGGAAATATATCATGTCTCTTATTAGCAAAAATAGTCGATCCTTCCCCTAGGGATTATGACTTTAGCAGGGACCAGGTGTGCAGGAACAGGCATAAGATCCCCCCTGTGGAGCAGGTTTTAAATGCAACCAGAATGCAGATGGTTTCCTCCATAACTATGGCGGCTCTATTGAACCTGCAGGCACACCATGCTAGGCAGGATGTACACTAGCTGGGTGTGATGGTTAACTTGCCCCCCTGGAAGCCTGTATAGTATCTTCCAACACTGTAAAAGTTAGTGAGGAAAAGCTTCCAGGTCAGTTCCAATTTGATATTTTTTTTTCTCTCTCATGGCCTATAGCCAAAATATAGGTTGTCTTCAGCAATGGGGTCTTTGCTTAAAGTTCTTGTGGGCAACCAAGAGCGATGACAGTGGTTTATGTTGTTTCAAGGGCTGTAAGCCTCTCCTCTGTAGTGATTACAACATAATTATCTACCATGGAAATTTATAGATTTTAAATACAAACCCAAGAAAGTAGGCCCCATGTGTTGGCATATGCTTTTAAATCTAGCACTCTAGAGATAGAGATAAGTAGATCTCTCTGAGTTCTAGGCCAGCCTGGTCTACATATGAGCTCCAGGATAGCCAGGGCTACATAGAGAGATCCTGTGTCAAAAACTAACAACAAAAACCCAAGATATTGTCTGTAGCTGCATATAAGTTTGTTAAAAGCATATTTGAGTTCAAGTGATTGTGGCTAAGAATAGCCTTAAGTTTGCCTTAAACCATTCCTAAAATAGTTCACTGCTACTTTTTTTAATGACAAAAGCTAAAGTGTTCTGACTTGAGAATGCAGTGTCATGGTACCAAGTTTGAGAACTATTCTACATAGAAAGCAGGATTTAGTAGTCCAAATTAGATGGAAAGCTAGTCTTTTCGTAACTAAGAACGAGCCTGAGAATCTTCACAATGCCAGATGTGCTAGTTTGCTTTCTATTACAATGAAAAAAAAACTGAAAGCAATGTAGTAGTGGCAGGAAAAGGTTTATTTGGTTTAATACCTTCAGGTCATAATTTATTAACGATGGAAATCACGGCAGGAAATCAGCTGAAACCATGAGGCAGTGGGCAGGGTGTAGCTACTTACTGACTGGCTCTTTGCCTGGGCTAGCTTTCCTATACAACCTAGACCTGCCTGCCTGGGGATGGTGCTGCTGACATTAAGCTGGACTTAACCCGTATCATGAAGGTAATTTCAGACATGACCACAGGTCAATCTGACCAAAACAGTTCTTTATGTTGATTCTATCTCAATGGTGTCTAGGTTGTATTAAGTTGACAACTAAACAGCATAGTACTGTAAAGTGTACTATTTGTGTGTAATAAAAATAATTTATAAAATACTGTATTTTTTAGGGTACTGTAAATTGGTCTGTTGAGGACATTGTTAAAGGCATAAACAGTAACAATTTGGAAAGCCAGCTCCAAGCTACTCAAGCTGCTCGGTAAGTCTGTAGGCTCTGGCATGGATAACCTAAGAAATTAGTCCTTTTAGATTAAGGGGGAGGTGTGGCGGAGAAACACGTGGGTAAAGCCATACACTCCTGTTTTCATGAGTTTTTACTTTATCTTAAAATTGTGTGTATGTGTGTGAGTATAAGTAAATCAAAAGAAAACTTGCAGGAGTTCTCTCCACCATGTGACTTGTGGGGATTGAACTCAGCTTTGTGGCAAGCTCTTTGACCCACTGCACCATCTCACCATCTCCTTTCCTCTTCAAACAATATCTCATGTAGCCTAGGCTGACTTTAAGTGCACAGTCCCCATGTTGAGATTATACATGTATAACCACTATGACCAGACTTTTATACACCTTTTCAGGGCACCTTGAAAATCAACTTCAGCTTTTGATTTTTCCCCCCTCTTAGGAAACTGCTTTCTAGAGAGAAACAGCCTCCTATAGACAACATCATCCGGGCTGGTTTGATCCCAAAATTTGTGTCCTTCTTGGGCAAAACTGATTGTAGTCCCATTCAGTTTGAATCTGCTTGGGCACTGACCAACATTGCTTCTGGAACATCTGAGCAGACCAAAGCTGTGGTAGACGGAGGTGCTATCCCAGCATTCATCTCTCTCTTGGCATCTCCCCATGCTCACATCAGCGAGCAAGCTGTATGGGCTCTTGGAAACATTGCAGGTACTTGCACTTAAAATTCTTTGGACTGAATGTGTCCAGTGTGATTAAAGAAGGTCCTAGTGACTTTTGTGTGAAGCTTTGCACTGGCTTTAGGCCCTTATTTGGAATAGAAGAGGCATTTAAGAATGCTATTAGAGAAGTGCTGTCCTTAGAGCAGGTCTGACAGCGCATTCAGTAGCTAACTAAACATGGATGTTTGGGATAGTAGGTTCATTATCTCGCTTTTTTATTTTTTGAGACAGGGTCTCTGTGTAGCACTGGCTATATAATAGACAAGGATAATTTGGAAGTCACAGAACTAGATCTTGGGATTAAAGGTTTCACCACCATGCTCAGCCAATCTTGCTTTCTCTTCCAGGTGATGGTTCAGTTTTTCGAGACTTAGTTATCAAACATGGTGCAATTGACCCACTGTTGGCACTTCTTGCAGTACCTGATCTGTCATCCTTGGCAGTAAGTTAATACCATAAAGTAATAGTCACTTAATATTTGGTTCTTATTTTCCCCATCTAGTCAAAGACAAACCTTCTCAATAATTTTTCTTTGCCCACAGTGTGGTTACTTACGGAATCTTACCTGGACACTCTCAAACCTTTGTCGAAACAAGAATCCTGCGCCCCCCTTAGATGCTGTCGAGCAGATTCTTCCTACGTTAGTTCGGCTCCTGCACCACAACGATCCAGAAGTACTAGCAGATTCCTGCTGGGCTATTTCCTACCTGACTGATGGTCCAAATGAGCGCATTGAGATGGTTGTGAAGAAGGGAGTTGTTCCCCAACTTGTGAAGCTTCTGGGAGCTACTGAGTTGCCCATTGTGGTAGGTGTTAGCTTTTTGTTAGTGAGCTTTATGAGTACAGGAGCATAATCAGTTGATAACTGTTGAGATATGGTATGCCTGTTATTTTTTGGAGCTTTTTAGAATAGAGAATTTTTTAGCAGCACTGGAAAGTAATTAATCAGCACTAACCTTTTTTTTTTTTTTTTTTTTTTTCCTTTTTAGACTCCTGCACTGAGAGCCATAGGGAATATTGTCACTGGAACAGATGAACAGACTCAGAAAGTGATAGATGCAGGAGCACTTGCAGTCTTTCCCAGCCTGCTAACAAATCCCAAAACTAATATTCAGAAGGAGGCCACGTGGACAATGTCGAACATTACAGCCGGACGCCAGGACCAGATACAGCAAGTTGTGAATCATGGCCTAGTCCCGTTTCTTGTTGGTGTCCTCTCTAAGGTAATAAGAGTTTAGAGTTTGACCAGATGATAGCATTTATGACAACCTATGCTTGATAAGAGTTTTAAGAGGAACCTGGGCATGGTGGCACAAGCTTTTAATTCCTGAGCTTGTGAGGGAGAGGCAGGAAGCCTGAGTTTGAGGCCAGTCTGATCTAAGCAACAATTGTCATGATAGCTAGTACAACAGAGAGAGACAGAGGGAGAGGGACCAACAGTAACAACTATTAAAGAGTCTTAAAAGAACACCAATGTGGGCTCCCTAAGCCTTTTGTTAGGTAGTGAACAGTACCTCCTAATATTGGAGTCTTGCTCTTAGGACTTCTAGGCTAAAAATCATTTTCTTTTTGTTTATCAGGCAGATTTTAAGACACAGAAGGAGGCCGCGTGGGCTATAACCAACTATACCAGTGGTGGGACTGTTGAACAGATTGTGTATCTCGTTCATTGTGGGATAATAGAACCTTTGATGAACCTCTTGAGTGCAAAAGATACCAAGATTATTCAGGTTATTCTTGATGCCATTTCAAATATCTTTCAGGTAAGTCCTAACAAGGCTATGTTTGCATGAACTTAGAGTTGGTAGTTACTATTTAGGACTGGGTAGAGGACAGCTAAATTAGGTTACTAAGAGACAGAATCAGGTTTGTGTGCAGCCTCAGTTTTTAAATTTACTAATGAATTCTTAGTTTGGCTGTGCACACCTTTAGTCCCAGCACTTGGGAAGCAGAGGCATGCCAAACTCTTGAGTTTGAGGCCAGCCTGGTTTATTGAGCCTGTTGTAGAACACAAGGAGTATCTAAGCCAAGAATACACAGAGAAACTCTGTATTGGAACCTCCCCTCATTTCTTTTTATATTCATTCATTTTTCATGAAAGTGTGGCAACTGGAGTTGTGTATTGTTGTGCGATCCATATGTATGCTGGGAATCAAACCCAGATCCTCTGCAAGAGCGAGTGCTCTCTCTAACCACTGAGCCACGATTCTGGCTCCATTTCTTTAATTCATTAATTCATAATTAATTCATTTCTTTAATATTTTTTGTGGGCTGTGGCGGAACAAGCCTTTAATCCTAGCTTTCAGGAGGAAGAGGCAGGTGATCTCTTGTAGACCAGTGTGGTGTACATGGCAAATTCCAGGACAGCCAGGGCTATATATATAAACTCTGTCTCAGAAATCAAAACCAGACAAAATAGATCAAAATAAATCATACAAAACAACTAAAATGCCTGTCATAGAAACTGGTATTTGTATCTGGTAGCGGGTAGTAAACTTGAATTGTGTTTTGTTTTAAGGCTGCCGAGAAACTAGGTGAGACAGAAAAACTCAGTATAATGATTGAAGAGTGTGGAGGCTTGGATAAAATTGAGGCACTACAGAGCCACGAAAACGAGTCTGTGTACAAGGCCTCATTAAACTTAATTGAGAAGTACTTCTCAGTGGAGGTGAGTAATGGCCGGCCATGTTCACAACTTGGAAAGTGTATAAGAATTCACAAGCATCAGTGCAGCCCAGACTTTCGTGTGTGTGCGTGTGTGTGCGCGTGTGTGCGCGTGTGTGCGCGTGTGTGCGCGTGTGTGCGCGTGTGTGCGCGTGTGTGCGCGTGTGTGCGCGTGTGTGCGCGTGTGTGCGCGTGTGTGCGCGTGTGTGCG
>NW_021604790.1:6876179-6884912 GCF_004785775.1 Grammomys surdaster | reverse complement strand
GTGTGCGCGTGTGTGCGCGTGTGTGCGCGTGTGTGCGCGTGTGTGCGTGCGCGCGCTCTTCTAGTATTGGCTTGATGATGGTGTATGAACAGCCTGGACACCTGAATATCCTGAGACTTAAGTTTATGGGTATCCTTGTGGAAGTTTATGGAGAAGAGGACCAACCCTAGGTCCGTAACTCTGCCTGATTGCTGTGGTGTGCTGTGATAGGTGCACAGATGTCAGTTTCTGTTGGTTAGCATGCCTCGGCCCATCCAGCACCTTCTCCAGCACTCAGGAGCTCGCTGAGCTTTGGCAGCCAGTTCTCTGCTAAGACTTCTCTGCAGGGCTTGAGACTGGGTTCTGCTTAGAGATGTGTGCCACATTTACGGTTCTATCTTGTTTTACTATTTCCAGGAAGAGGAAGATCAAAATGTGGTGCCAGAAACTACCTCTGAAGGCTTCGCCTTCCAAGTTCAGGATGGAGCTCCCGGGACCTTTAACTTCTAATGTCCAGCCAAGGCACAAAGTTGTTAGCTATGTGCTGTGCTATTTCTGTGTTCTCATAAATTTGTCTTACTGTTTCTCTACTAAGAACTCTTTTTAAATGTGGTTTGTTACTGTAGCACTTTTTACAAAAGAGACTATACTTGAACAGTTATAAACTGTACATACTCTATGAAGCTGTCCTCTGAGTTTATTTCTATGTGGAATTTCGTACCCTGTCATGTCCTGTAAATAAAGATTAAGTTCCATTCTTCTTTACTCTTGTCTTGCTGTTTTCTTACTGGAGATTACTGTTGTAAGTGGAAGGTGACCTAAGTCATCTGCAGAGAGATGGTCCTGCTTGCAGACACTTGAGTGTAAGGCTGACATCACCAAGGATACGGGCTGAGCACTTGAGGCTCAGGGGCTGGCCCACATCCCCACAGCACTAGTCAGCCAGCTCCGCCTGTGTCTGTCTGGCTAGATGAGTCCTTCAGAAAACCCACATTCACCCGTGAATCAAAGTGGAATTTACTCCTTAGCTTCAGCCTGACTGTATGCTCACTCTGGGCAAGTTATCTAAGCCTTTGCAGGAACCTGTGCAGTATGGATTACTGGCCATTACTCTAAGCATAAGTCAGTATTAATTTTGGGTCTTGCAAAAAGGATGTATATCTTTAATTAGTCCATTTCTTTAAAATCTTATTTTCTGTATATGTATAGTATAGTGTCCTCTGAGCCAGACGGAGTCCAGTTCCCTGGAATTGGAGTTAAAAACACCATCTAAGTTCTAGGATTCAAACCTAGGCTCTCTGGAAGATTAGGCAGTGCTGAACTATCATTCAGTGCTCTCCCCACTTTGTGTGTGGTGTGTGTGTGATGTCCTTTTCACCATGTGAGTTCCCAATGTTCCAGCTTAAATCCTAAGTCTTGGTGGCACTTTGTACACTATAGTACTATAGTCAGTTTCTGCTCATTTGACTAGTGGAAAACAAAGAACAAATGCTTATAGATTTGCTTATGGCAAAAGTCCCTTCCAAGATAGACTGGGTACAGAACTGGATAACTCAGGCTGATGTTTGAAGCACTCCAGCCAAGTGCCCAATATGGAACGCTGCCTAAGCCAAGGGCACTTTGCTTGGAGCCCTGAATCACTAGGCTTTTCTTGTGAAGAGGCTTAGGGGGTGGGGGTGTAGCAAATGTGCTAAGACTGCTTTCCCTGCCCCTCTTCTCCCTTGCCTCAACTTCTGGAATACTGGGTCCAAAATCAATGTGCTTGACACTAGGTTTTTGCATTAAGGTGGGCACTCATCCCTTCAGAGGGATGAGTGGATTAGATGTGAAATGTGAGGCCTGCATGTGTTACAGGCATGACTGCAGAGTGAGGTAATGGGATATAGCTGATACCTAAAATACATTACTTTGTATAAGAATACATTCTTAACCAGGGACTTTCCTCAGAAGTCCAAAAAGCATGTTCTTGTTTCATGGCCCTGTGGGCCAAATACTGTGGCAGAATGGCTTTTCCTACCCCCTGGGTATAACGGAAGCACTGCATAGCCCTTGACTCCCTTATCACAGGTTTAGTACCAAAATTTCTTTGGTACCAATTCCTAGTTTATGCACGTGTTTTGTCTCCATGTTTATCATGTGCAGCCTACAGAGGCCAGAGGAGGGTTGTTGGAGTCCCTGGAATGAGTTGTTACTGCCCAATGGAGGTGCTCAGAATTAAATGGTCCTATTGTAAGAACAGCAAATAGTTCTCAACCACTGAGCTATCTCTCCAGCCTTGGTTTCTTGTAATTTTTTTTTTTTTTGTTTTTTTGAGACAGGGTTTCTCTGTGTAGCCCTGGCTGTCCTGGAACTCACTCTGTAGACCAGGCTGGCCTCCAACTCAGAAATCCGCTTGCCTCTGCCTCCCAAGTGCTGGGATTAAAGGCCTGCACCACCACCGCCCAGCTCTTGTAAATTTTTTTGTTTTTTTTTTTGAGGAAAGATCTCTATGTAGTCCTGGCTGCCTCGGGGCTTAATATGTAGACCAAGATGGTCTCAAACTCAGAGAGATCACCCTGCCTCTACCTCCCAAGTGCTAGGATTAAAGGTGTGCGCCACCAATCTGGCCTTTGTAAGTTTGTTTTTAAGCTTTATTTTATGTGTATGGGGTTCTGCCAGTATGTATGTCTGTGCACCATGTGCCTGTGGTCTCTTGAAGCCAGAAGAGGGGATGCCCTATTGACTGGAGTTAACAGTTATGAGCTGCTATGTAGGTGCTGGGAAGTGAACCTGGGTCCTCTTCAGGAACAAGTGTTTTAACTCTTGAGCTAAGTGTTCTTGGGCAATGAGCCATCTCTCCAGCCCTGTACATCTTGTTAAATAAAAAGGATATTGCTTCCAGCACTTGGGAGGCAGAGACAGGTGGACTTATGAATTCTAGGCCACCCAGATTTATATGAGACTATCTCAAAACAAAACAAACATGCCAGGTTGGATATAGCTCAGTTGATTAATATGGATAAAGCCTTGTGTTTAATTATCAGTACCATGTTAACTAGGCAGGGTGGCTGTCCTAGTGTGCCTTTCTGTTGCTGAGGTAAAATACCAAAGGAATTTGGGGAAGGAAGCCAGGCCAGTACCCTGGAGACAAACCCTGAAGCAGATAGAAGAACCCTGTTTACTGGCTTGTTTCCTCTGGTTTGCTCAACGGCAACCTTCCTCCTAGGCTGGCCCACCTGTGTGACAATGAGCAATCAAGAAAATGTCCCACAGATGTAATCTGATGGAGGCAGTTGCTCAGTTGAGGTTTCCTCTTCCAAATTGTGTCAGGTTGACAACCAGGACTAACGATGACAGTGGTTCTCTGTAACTCTGTACTTGGGATTGGAGGCAGGGCCATCCTCCATCATCTGGTAAATTTAAGGTCAGCCTCATCGGATGAGACTTTGTTTCAAATTTTTGACTTTTTCAATTTGGCTTTTCTTAAGGTTTTTTTTTTTTTTTTGAGTTCCCAGAACCAAGTAAATTAAAAACCAAAACTCTTTGTCCAGATGGTATTTGTTTCTTTCCATCCTGCAAGCTCTTGGGTTTTGTTTATACGAAGCCTGGAAACCCAGTGAGCAGGAGGACCCAAGAGGCCATCAGGGGCTATTACAACTGGCTATTTCCCTTCCTCTGCCCTTGACTGAGCTCGCCCAAACCCAGTAGACTAATTTTTGGGAAGCTTTTGAGTCATATCATTACTGGGGCCTTCTTTTGAAATTGGGTTGTTGACCTAATTTGTGATGAACAAAAACCTGGCCAAATGATGTCATCCTTCTTCCCAATATGCCCCCCTCCCCTCTGGAAGTGTTAGTGAAAAGTGTTCTAGAGGGGTTGGGGATTTAGCTCAGTGGTTGAGTGCTTGCCTAGCAAGCACAAGGCCCTGGGTTCAGACCTCAGCTCTGGAAAAAAAAAAAAAAAAAAAAAAAAGGTGTGTACTACCATGCCTGGAAAAGTGTTCTAGAACATTAAGGGTTTAATTGTTTTTTTTGTAACCTTGGTCATTAAAAATTAAAATGACAAAAACCACCCAGCCTATCAAGTAGGGCGTTGAAGGGGCAGCAATGAAGTTGAATTAGAAGTGTTTGTGTTATTGGCATAGTTTGAAAGTACCATTCTGATGTCTGCCAACCCCTAGTTCCTACTAAATACTTGGGATAATTTCCTAAGACTGTATGTGAATTGTACCAGCCTCCTGAACTGATACATTCTTACATTGTTTCCAAGCTCTCAGGGGTAGCTGTCTACCCCAAGCCGGAGCTGGGAAGCACCGTGGTGCCATAGGGATGGATTGCGCTCTGGTAGCTGCATTCGCCTAAGGTTATCCTGCAATGGAATACAACCCTAATGAAGAAAGTAAGGGTACCTATGGCTGTAAAACAAGCGTCTCACCAGGTGTGGTAGTTTTTAATTCAAGTGCTTGTAAGGCAGAGGCAGGCAGATTTCTTGAGTTGGAGGTCAGCTTGGTCTATATGAGTTCCAGGCTATTCAGGGCTACCACCTAAGTCTGGTAGATATTTCCAACTCTTCATTGGCAAAGACTTCCTTCTGTTCTTCCAGAGACCCCCATGCTGATGTATTTTGCCTCTAGCCTAAGTTTATTGTTTTTTTCCTGTTATTTATTGTCAAGCGGGTTGGCCTCGAAGCTGGGATTCTCCTGTCTCAGCCTCCAAGTGCTGGATTTACAGGTATGTGTCACTTTGGCAAGTCTCTTCTTGTTAATCACAGATAAAAGTTACAGCTCAGTGGCAGTGGCACATACCTCTAATCCCAACACTTGGGAGGCAGAGGCAGGAGGATCTCTCTATGTTTTAGGCCAGCCTGGTCTGCAGAGAGAGATCCAGAACAGCCAAGGCTACACTGAGAAACCCTGTCTCAGGGGTCAGGGAAGACCCACAAGATAAGGGATTTTCTTGGTATTCTGTAGACCCTAAATTTGACTCCCTTGGAGCACGCACTAAACACTCCAGATTGTTTGTACCCTGAATAGTATTGTATCCAAATGGTGAATGTTATTCAACCTCCTGTCCTCTACTCCTGAGCCCTGTAGCCCCACCCTGAGGTGCTAGGATTATAGGTGAGCCACCTATAACCCTGGCTCAGCACACCTCCCTTAACTGAGTTATTTGAAACCCTGTGGATTCCTTCCCCTGGCTCTGAATCACTGTAGGGATCACAGCAGGGCCCAAGGAAACCAGGGCAACTTTGGTTTAGTGCCTTGTAGAAACATGGCCAACAGGAATTTACGGAAACCAGAGTAGTGGTCACCAGAGGTTACTCACAAACTGACCCTGAATGGTTGGCTGTCCCACTGGAGTTCAATGTCTTCCTGAATCATTGTTCAATCCTGTTTCAACACGATTGGACTGAGTAATTGGAGTATTTCTTTATCTTGCTGGCCCTTAGAACCGTTGCTTGAGATACCCAAGTCCCATTTGGTGATGATTTGTCTGGAAACTTTCTGGAGCCCCATCTCTTCTCTTTGCTTGCTGGCACACAGTTCCACTCATGGCCATCCAGCGTCTCTACCAGAGGCCCCAAACCACAAGCCAAAACCAACCCCTTAGAACTTAATCTCGGTTGTTTTGCTAGCGACAGCTGACATTCATTCCAAAAGCTTGATGAAACACTAAAACTTGGAGCTGCCTCTGTTTCCCCAGAAAGAGGAGGTGTAGGGATTGGCTTCAGGCTCAGTTTCCCTGCAGGTTCCAGTGGGTGGGAAGGTCCCTGGGGAGAGTATCTGGTTCCTTATCCACCTGCCAAACAGCCAGGTCCCTTGGAAGCAGCTACACCGATCCTCAGACATTTACACAATGGGCTGGAGAGATGGCTCAGCTCACTGGCTGCTCTTTCAGAGGTCCTGAGTTCAATTCGCAGCAACTACATGGAGGGCCATAACCATCTGTAATGGGATCTGATGTCCTCTTCTGGCGTGCAGGTGTACGTCAGATAGAGTACTCATATACATAAAATAAATACATAATTTCTTTTTTAAAAAAGTTTACTCAAGTGCTACTATGGAGTGGAAAAGATTCCTTCCTAACCATGTAGAAACTGCAGAGCCAGCCTGGATCAGGAGCTGTCTCTCTCCTGAGCAAGTACCTGTGTTTCTAGACCTGTTCTTTGCCCTGGAGGTAACAACTGCTTCCTACCCTTTACTGTTTTTGCTGTGTAATCGTCTGGGAGAATTTGTTAGCTAAGGTCACAGCTGGCTCCCAGGTATCTCTTAGTCTCGAGACCCCAGCAACACCCTGGTACAATTTTGCTTGGGAGACTCAAATTTGCTGGAGCACAATGCTTGCCAACCTACTGGGAATTTTATAGGCAGACATGGAGAGAACAGACTTCTAGAGATAGGATGGGGCCTCGAAATTTCTTCTTGTGATATGTTCTAGGATGGTTAAAATGGAAGAGGTTAACTTCATTTTTACCTCACCCAAAGATAGCTCTGGCTATCTTGGAACCAGAAGAGTCTTATACTCACAGAGATCCACCTGCTTCTGACTCTGGGAGAGGCATAAAATCGGAAGGAAGTTCAAGGTCATTCTTGACTACAGAGCAAGTTTAAAGCCAGCTGGGGCTTTGTGATACTCTGTCTCCTCCCACCAAGACCCTCACAAAACAAAAACAAACAAAAACCAAATCAACAAAAGTCTTCAGAGTGTGTTCTGCACTTCCCACATTGACAATCTAGCCTGTCCCTTTCGGGTAAAAATGGGGAAATATTCTCCTTTCCTTGTGTAAAGAAATTACTCATTGTCCACTTCCTGGAGCTAATGTGGAAAGAGCTAGCAGGTTTCTAACATACTTCAGCTGTTCAGGAAATACTTTAAATAATTTCCTGCTGCGGAGGCTAGGAGGAAGGCCAGCCAACTGGAAAGGAGTGTGTATGCTCTCTGTCTTTGTCTGTCTCTGTCGTTGCCTAGCCCTCTGTCTATCTGTCTCTGCCTCTGTCTGGTCTCAAGTGCTATTGAGAAGGTCCCTTCATTGTTCACAGACACACTCTTCATAGTCATCCTTCTTATGTGGGATTTGTTTGTTTTAAGGCAGGGTTTCTCATTGTAGTCTTACCTGGCCTGAAACTAACTCTGTAGACCAGGCTGGCCTTGAACTCAAGAGATCCACCTGCTTCTGCCTCTTGAGTACTGGGATTAAAGGCATTCACCACCTCCACCTGGAGGGATAGTTATTTTTAAGAGTGTAACTGTGGATTTCCATTGTATTCTGAGCCTCCTAAGGAACCTTACAAATCTGAGTTAATGAAGTCTGGTAAGTCCTCGCTGCCTCTATTGAAAGGCAGTAGCCAGATGGGAAGCCAGAGGCCCAAGGCGACGGCAAGGAAGAATGGAATTAGGCAGTGTGTAATTAATTGCCTCCCTCCTTTGCTTCAGCCTGCAGCAGCTCTCAAATGACTGGCGTTTCTAACTGGGTCATTGAAACTTTAGAGCAAGCTTTCAGGCAATGGCTTAAGGAAAACCAAAATAAAAAATAGAAAAATAAAAAACAATACTAAGATTCTAGTCTATTTAAATTGTTGGTTCTAAAGGCAGATTTTGAGATTCCTTTTCCCTCAGGGAGCATGTCACACTGTGGAGACATTTTTGGTTGTCACATGTGAGACAGGGCCCTTTTACTGTCACTAAACATCCATAATGCACAAGGTAGCCCTCAGTAAAGAGCCATCCAGACTAGGAATGTCAGCAGTTTGGAGGTTACCAACCCCGTGTTACTGTTGTTCGCTGATGAGTGTAAATACGGTCTTGCCAGGACATCACAGTAATCCTCCCTGCCTCCATAGCTTCCCAGATGCTGAGGTTACAGGTGTGGGTCCCCACACGTGGCTGAGACCCTGGTTTAAAGATTCAAGGGACAGCTGCTTTCCTGACCCTCCGGGTACCTCAGGCTAAGCCAGAGTCAGCCACTAGGGAACACTCAGGAATTTTTTTATTTACTTATGGATTTTGTCTATTTTGAGGCAGAGTCTCATAGACCAGGCTGGCTGTGCGTTCTCAGTCTAAGGAAAGGTTTAAAAGCCTGAAAGCTCCCTTGCAACTAGAAAGATGACCACAGGGAGGCAGTAGAGTTTAGGGCATCAGAGCCTGGTTCTTGAATTCCGTTTGAGTTACCATCCAGGCTGAACACCTCCCGGCTGCTGTGTGGCCTTCAGCAAACTGTTTAACTGCTCTGTGCGTCACAGCGCCACAAGATAGAGATAAAACTAGTATCTACTTCCTAATGAAATTATAAATGATACCAGCTCTCAATAAGTGTTAGGGTTAAAGATTAAAAGCAAGTAGGGATGAATTCTCTACATAGCTGAGGATAACACTGGATTCCTGACCTTTGTGCCTTCACCTCCAAAGTACTGGAATTACAGTGTAAATGCTGAGTTAGCTCCTTTTGCCCCTCCCTCCCTCCCTTCCTCCCTCCCTCCCTCCCTTCCTCCCTCCCTCCCTCTGTTCCTCTCTCCCTCCCTCTCCCTCCCCCTCTCCCGTAACAATTTACAGGTGGCATCTTAGACACAAGCCTGTTCAAATCCTCGGTGTAAGCAGCACTTAGAGAACAGGCACTCTGATCTTTCACTTTCTGAGCAAGGGTTTCTAACGCTCTTGTGGTTTCTGCCCACTGTGCATGAAGGTACTGGTTATTGAGAAATTGCTTCCAGAGTATATGTGTAGCACCAGTGAGCAATCTTATGCCACAGTCCTTGGTACACATTACTTAACACAGCTT
>NW_021604790.1:6871282-6876079 GCF_004785775.1 Grammomys surdaster | reverse complement strand
CTCCCTCCCTCCCTTCCTCCCTCCCTCCCTCCCTTCCTCTCTCCCTCCCTCCCTCCCTCCCTTCATCCTTCCCTTGTCTCTCCCAACAAATCCATTTATTTCTGTTAGATTAACTGCACTTCGGTGCCATATCACATGGGGTCTGTGTTCAGTGGCCTCTGGAGGTTTCTCAGAAACTTGGCCCAGAGCGTGCATGCCACTGTTCCTGTGGGCCCAAGTTGCCTTTCTCCAGATTGTAAGCTGGCCTTGAACTCACAGAGATCCACCTGGCTCTGGCTCTGGATGCTGGAATTCAAGGTGTCTGCCACCAGTCTCGGCAAATAAATGAAACTTATATTTATTTAATGTACTTTAAGTGTTGAGGGTTTACCTGCATGTATGTATGTGAGTATGTACATATAACTGTGCCTTGTGTTTACAGAGGCCAGAAGAGGGCACTGGCTCCCTCTTGAACTGAACTCATAGATGCTTGTGAGCCACCATATGTGTGCTGGCTTTGCTCAGTTTGCCACCAGGAGTCACTGTGGGGTTTCTTTTAAAGATTTATTTTAAAAGCTATGTGTGTGTTTGTGTGTAAGTATGTACACGAGTGTGCAGGGACTTGAGGAGACCAGAGGCACCAGATCAGAGTTATAGTGCCCCATGTGGCAGTTGGGAGCCTACCTCAGGTTCTCTGGAAGAACACTAAATACTTTCCTTGATGAAGGCATCTCTCCAACCGCTATTTTTTTTTTCTTCATATACGTAAGAACAGCTCTTGTCTGACGGCATGAATATCTTCAATTTTATTTTATTTTATTATTATTTTGTTTTTGTTTTTGTTTTTCAAGACAGGGTTTCTCTGTATAGCCCTGGCTGTCCTGGAACTCACTCGGTAGACCAGGCTGGCCTCGAACTCAGAAATCCACCTGCCTCTGCTTCCCAAGTGCTGGGATTAAAGGCGTGCGCCACCACCGCCTGGCCATATCTTCAATTTTAAAGAGCCACTTGCTTTTCTGTGGTTCGGGACCCACTTACAGCCTGCAGAAGTGGCCCTGCACCACAGTTGTCCTGTTCCCAGCAGGCTGTCACAGGTACAAAGAAGGCAGAAAGAGATGGTTATGTTTCCCACACAATTTTAAATATTTATTTATGCATTTATGTGTGTATGTACATGTGCATGTATGTTTGTATTTTAGCTAGGCATAGCTTTAATTCTAGCACTCGGAAGGCAGAATCAAGCATATCTCTATGAATTTGAGGTCAGCCTGATCTACATAATGAGATCCTGTCTAAAAACTATATTTTCAAATTTTTATGTATGTGCCCCCACGTGCGTGTCTGATGCCTACGGATGCCAGGAGAGAGCATTAGATTCCCTGGAACTGGTGTTTCAGAGGTTGAGAACCATCTCGTGGATGCTAGAAGCTAAGCCTGGGTCCTCTCCCAGGGCAGCTAGCACGTCTAACGTCTGAGCCATCTCTTCGGCCCTATTTATCTAGTTATTTTGAAACAGGATCTTAGCTATTTATTTTGAGACAGCATCTTACTATGGCTTGTTACGTAGATCAGGCTGGCCTTGAACCAACAGAGATCCACCTGCCTCTGCCTCTGGAGTGCAGAGACTAAAGGTGTGCCCCACCCACCCACACATACCTGGCTTGATATACTTTTTTGGATCTGGACCATTGGGTATGTGTTGGGAGCCTGAAGGCTAGGTGGGAGGAATTAGACTTAATCCTATTTGGTGTAGTTCAGGAGCACTGGCTGGTTCATTCAGAGAAGCAAAATGAGTGCAGGTGGGGAGGGGTCTGTTGATTCTTATTTTGTTTTGTTTTTCCCAGACAGGGCAGTTACGTCCAGTCTCAGACTTCAGAGGATGATCTTGAACTCCTGGCTTTCCTGCCCACACATTTTGGGCTACTGCAGCCAGCCTGTGCTCCTACTTTGTGAAAGGAGGTAGGAGGAACACAGTGAATAGTGACTTCTATTCCTGGTGGCTCTATGCCATCAGAGGGAACCTGTACTCTCTCAGTGTCAGCAGGGGTTTCTATGGCCAGAGAGCTGCAAGTGACAGCCAGCACCGTAACACTGAGCATGGACCGAGCCCTTCCTCTGTTTCGGATGCTGCTCTTGGCAGACCTTTCTCTCGACTCCTGGGGAAACATGTTGCTCTAAGCAGCATTATGAGTCGTCAAAAGGTCCCTTTTCTGGTGAGAAAACCAAGATGGGGGTAGGGGGGTGGCTCAGTGGGTAAAGCGCTCCCCATGAGCACCTGGGTTTGGATCCCTAAAACCCATGTAAAAATTGGGAATGGGGCTGAGGGGAGGCAGAGGGCAGCTTGGTCTATAGAGTGAGTTCCAGGACAGCCAGGGCTATGCAAAGAAAAGCAAACAAACAAACAAACAAACAAACAAACAGCACTAGCAACTGAATCATAAGAACCTAAGTTGAGACTCCAGCATCCATGTAACAAACTTGAGTGTCTGCAAATCCCTGTGACTCCCGTTCTGAGGGATCTTCCTCTGGCCTCTGGGTGTGCACAGGTACATCAATACACACACACACACACACACACACATGCACACACACACACATACATGCACACACACACACACACACACACACACACACACACACACCCAGACCACTATGAAGCTAGATTATTTGCTGAAGCATAGCCAGCTTATAGGACATTTTTAGACACCCAGGGAAATGGCGTCCCAGATCTTATCCATAAGGGGTTCCTGCTTTTTGACTTTTGTTAAAAAATAATTGAATCCACAGAAACACTACCCACCCAACCCCCAAATACTCAGCAGAGCCCAGGGGGAGCAAGCTGGCTTTATCAAGCCAAGGGTAGTGGCATTGGTTATCATAGATCTGATGATAGCAGAGGAGAGACAGGATGGGAAGCCTAAGGCCACTGAAGGGTCCGCAGGCAGGAACCCAGGTCTGCCTCCTAGAGTCAACCTAGCTTGCTTCTGTCTGCTCCTGATTTACTGAAGGGCCAATGCTGGTTTTAGGGTACAGTCTGGGAGACTTCCTTTTAGAACAGAGTCTTCAGTGTGAAGGAAGCTGGGAAGGAAAATCGTGCTCACCCCAAACCATGCTACTCTCTGCTGTGTAAACCCCTTCATTAACCATGAGCACCCAGAAAGCAGGAGCAAGAAGAAACAGGGTCAGAGAGATTAACAAAATCTCCTGCCGGGCAGTGGTGTCAGACACCTTTAATCCCAGCACTTGAGAGGCAGAGGCAGGTGGATTTCTGAGTTTGAGGCCAGCCTGGCCTACAGAGTGAGTTCCAGGACAGCTAGGGCTACACAGAGATACCCTGTCTCGAAAAACCAAAATAAAATAAAATAAAATAAAATAAAATAAAATAAAATAAAATAAAATAAAATAAAAATCTCCTATAACCACACAGCAAGACTGGCAAGGTAAACTATCCACACCCCCTACCCTGTTCTGTCAGGGATGGTACCGACTGCCAGTGTGTAAAGCTTGAGAGGAAAGGTCTTTCTTCTGTGTTTCTTCTTAAACGTTTTTAGAGCCAATAGAAGACATAGGACTGGTTCCCAAGTGACCAGTAGGAATGACAGACGTGCCTGAGAGCTTTCTGATTCATCGCTGGGCCTTGTGTTCAGTCACTTGAACAGATTTCCATGGCTCTGTAAAGAAGGAATCATACCCTGTTCTGTTAGGGAAAAGGGCTCAGAGACATTTAGATAGCTACCGAAGACTGCACAGCACTGCTGCTCGGCCACACTAAACGAAGTGCTCTGGGTAGACAAGGGTGGATGGGCTGTGTGTCGCTCCAGCTTATGCCGAAATGAGTCACCAGCAAGTCCAAGAACTAGCCCCTCTGGACAATGACACAGGAAGCTGTTTTGTACATTAGGCGGAGCTGGGTCCAGATAATGTCGGTGAACACAGAAAAACGACTCCTTTTCCAGTTGCCTTCCCTCTGCAAAACCCTTGGGAGCCGGCCAGGCCTGGTGACCTATGGACGAGGTGACGCTGTGCCCTGCTGTCCCAGCTACATGGCTTGGCCAAGTCAACTGGGCCTTTTCCAGCTAAGACACCCGTTTGTTTTTACCGGGCAATGTGAACCAGATGTGGGGGCACCTTGCTCTGCAGGAGGCCCCCCTGCCCAACCCTCAGCACCGGCTACAGGCTCATGGGAGGCAGCCATGGCCAACCAGCCTCTCCTGGCCTTCTGCGTGCCTCTCCGTCAAAGCTGGTCCTCACTGGCATCCCTGCATCTCCCCTTCCCCCAATGTGACAGGAAGCTGGAAAGGATACTGGACAAACATCCAAAGTCCATATGTCCTGGATGGTCTGTCTAGGAATTTTTGGGGTGCCAGCTTGCTCCACGTGTCATGTCCTTTCCACTCATGATATGGGGAAGGGGGTACACAATAAATGAAGACTTGAAAGCTGACCGAGGGCTATGTATCCTTCATCTGTGGCATCACCTCACTCCAAGCTCTCAGACTGGAGACTTAAGTCTGAGCAGCCTTGCCTCGTGGATTCCATGGGCTACAGCCCTGTAACTCCCACTGTTTACTTTAGCAATTGAATTCTTCCCGTCTTGGCCAGTGGAAACCTGTTCAAGCTGGTTGCTAGGCCTATTTTGCCACGATCCATCATTCCTGGAGCTTTCTAACACAAACTGTTCCAGGCTCCCCTGTCTTTTTTTTTTCCTGTCCTGGCCACGGAAGCAACCAGTTCTCTCCAAAGACCCTGATTCTGTTTGGTGAACACAGTGTTTGGAAGTCAAGTTCTGGTCCCTGCATGTGGTCACAGCTGCTCGGG
>NW_021604790.1:6853882-6870882 GCF_004785775.1 Grammomys surdaster | reverse complement strand
TATATATATATATATATATATATATATATATATATATATATAGAGAGAGAGAGAGAGAGAGAGAGAGAGAGAGCGCTAGGCATTCTGGCACTAACCTACTAACCTGTAATCTCAATATTTGAGAGGCAGAGGCAAAGCCTGTGAATTCAAGGCCAGCCTGGTCTATCTATAGATGAGGTTATATAGTGAGACCCTACTTGGAGAGTGGTTCAGTGGTTAAGAGCACTGATAGTTCCATTCCCAGCATCCAGATGGTAGCTAACAACTATCTGCAACTCCAGTACCAGGGGACTTGATACCCTCTTCTGACCACCTTGATACCCTCTTCTGACCACACACATGGTACACAGATGTACAAGCAGGCAAAACACCCATACACATAATATAAAGATAAACGTCCCCCCCCATAGAATTTAAAAGGAGTAAAGAAGTTTAGCTTAAAAAAAAAAATCAAAGACAAACAAGGTGGTGGTGTCTCACGTCTTTAATCCCAGCACTTGGGAGGCAGAGGCAGGTGGATCGCTGAGTTGAAGATCAGCCTGGTCTACAGAGTGTGTTCCAGGATAGCCAGGGCTACACAGCAAAACCCTGTCTTGAAAAAAAAAAATCAGAGAAAGAGACAAGACAGGCAGACAAGCAGACAAGCAGACAGACAGACAGACAGACAGGCAGACAGATGATAGATAGCAGGAGTTACCTGCAGTGGTTCATACCTGTTGTCTTACTTAGGGTTTCATTGACACCATGACCAAAGCAACTTGTTTTTTGTCATTTATTTACACTCCAGATTTTATTCCCTCCCTGGCTCACCCTCTGACTGGTCCACATCCCATACCTCCTTCCCACCCCCTGTCTCCACGAGGATGTCCCCACCCATCATCCCCTACCCAACCAGACCTCTAAAGTCCCTGGGGCCTCCAGTCTCTTGAGGGTTAGGTGCATCATCTCTGATTGAACACAGACCCAGCAGTCCTCTGCTGTATATGTGTTGGGGGCCTCATATCAGCTGGTGTGTGCTGCCTGGTTGGTGGTCCAGTGTTTGAGAGATCTTGGGGGTCCAGGTTAATTGAGATTGTTGGTCCTCCTACAGGGTCACCCTCCTTCTCAGCTTCTTCCAGCCTTTCCCTAATTCAGCCACAGTGGTCAGCAGCTTCTGTCCATTGGTTGGGTGTAAATATCTGCATCTGACTCTTTCAGCTGCTTGTTGTGTGTTCTAGACTGAGGTCATGCTAGGTCCCTTTTTGTGAGCGCTCCATAGCCTCAGTAATAGTGTCAGGCCTTGGGACCTCCCCTTGAGCTGGATCCCACTTTGGGCCTGTAGCTGGACCTTCTTCGCCTCAGGCTCCTCTCCATTTCCATCCCTGTAGTTCTTTCAAACAGGAACAATTGTGGGTCAGAGTTTTGACTGTGGGATGGCAACCCCCTTCCTCCCTTGATGCCATGTCTTCCTGCTGGAGATGGGCTCTATAAGTTCCCTCTCCCTACTGTTGGGCATTTCATCTAAGTAAGGTCCCTCCCTTTGAGTCCTGAGAGTCTCTTATCTCCCAGGTCTCTGGTGCATTCTGGAGGGTCTCCCCAACCTCCTACCTCCCAAGGTGGCCTGTTTCCATTCTTTCTGCTGGTCCTCAGGGTTTCAGTCCTTTTTCTTCACTCAATACCATATCAGGTTCCACATTCCCCCCCCTCACACACACACCCCCGTCCGATTTCCTTCCCAGGTTCCTTCCTCCCTCTCCACTTGTGATTGCTATCTTCTCCCTCCCAAGTGGGACTGAGGTGTCCTCACTTGGGCCCTTCAGTTTGTTGACTTTTTTGAGTACTATGGACTGTATCTTGGGTACTTTTTTTTTGGGAGATGGCTAATATCCACTTATTAGTGAGTATATACCATGCATGTCCTTTTGGGTCTAAGTTACCTCACTCAGGATGACACTTTCTAGTTCCATCCATTTGCCTGCAAAACACAGGATGTTCTTGTTCTTAATAGCTGAGTAGTATTCCATTGTGTAAATAAACCACATTTTCTGTATCCATTCTTCTGATGTGGGACATCTGGGTTATTTCCAGCTGCTGGCTATCACAAATAAGGCCACTATGCATATAGTGGAATATATGCCCCTGTGGCATGGTGGGGCATCTTTTGGGTATATTCCCAAGAGTGGTATTGCTGGGTCTTCAGGTAGATCTATTTCCAGTTTTCTGAGATTGATGTCCAGAGTGGTTGTACCAGTTTGCAATCCCACCAGCAATGGAGGAGTGTTCCTCTTTCTCCATATCCTCACCAACATGTGTTGTCACCTGATGATTCGATCTTAGCCATTCTGATTGGCTTATGGTGGAATCTCAGGGTTGTTTTGATTTGCATTTCTCTGATCACTAAGGACTTTGAACATTCTTTAGGTGCTTCTCAGCCATTAGAGCTTCCTCTGTTGTGAATTTTCGATTTAGATTTAGTATATCTGGCTTTATGTTGAAGTCCTTGATCTACTTGGACTTGAACTTTGTGCAAGGTGACAAATATGGGTCTATTTTCATTTTTCTACATACAGACAGCCAGTTAGATCAGCACCATTTATTGAAGATGCTTTCTTTTTTCCATTGTATATTTTTGATGTCTTTGTCAAAGATCAAATGTCTGTAAGTTGTGTACTTTTATTTCTGGGTCTTCAATTCTATTCCATTGATCTTCCTGCCTGTCTCTGTACCAATACCATGCAGTTTTTAATCACTATTGCTCTGTAATAAAGCTTGAGGTCAGGGATGGTGATTCCCCCAGCCATTCTTTTATTGTTAAGAATTGTTTTCGATATTCTGGTTTTTTTGTTTTTTTGTTTTTGTTTTTTTGTTTTGTTTTGTTTTTTGTTTTTTTGCCTCTCCAGATGATTTGAGAATTTCTCTTTCCATGTCTTTGAAGAATAGTATTGTGATTTTGATGGGGATTGCATTGAATCTGTAGACTGCCTTTGGTAGGATGGTCATTTTTACTATATTAATTCTGTCAATCCATGAGTATGGGAGATTTCTCCATTTACTGATATCTTCTTCGATTTATTTCTTGAGAGACTTGAAATTATTGTCATACAGATCTTTCATGTGTTTGGTTAGTTACCCCAAGATATTTTATATTATTTGTGGCTATTGTGAAGGGGGTTGTTTCCCTAATTTCTTTTCTCAGCTTGTTTATCATTTGTATAAAGGAAGGCAACTGATTTATTTGAGTTAATTCTATTCCTCTTGGGTCAGTTTACTTCTTTTTGTTCTAGAGCTGTCAGTTGTGCTGTTAAGTTGTCAGTGTAATATGTCTCCAATTTCTTTGCCAGGGTACTAGGTGCTATGAATTTTCCTCTTAGCACTGCTTTCATTGTGTCCCACAAGTTTGGGTATGATGTGTCAGCATGTTCATTAAATTTCAGGAAGTCTTAAATTTCTTTCTTTATTTCTTCCCTGACCAGGTTATCATTGAGTAGAGAGTTGTTCAGCTTCCATGTGTATGTGGGCTTTCTGTTGTTTTTGTTGCTATTGAAGACCAGCTTGGGCTAGGATGCATGGGATTATTTCAATCTTCTTGTACCAGTTGAAGGTTGTTTTGTGACCAATTATATGATCGATTTTGGAGAAGGTACCATGGAGTGCTGAGAAGAAGGTGTAGTCTTTTGTTTTAGGGTAAAATGTTCTGTAGATATCTGTAATATCCATTTGGTTCATAACCTCTATTAGTTTCACTGTGTCTCTGTTTAGTTTCTGTTTCAATAACATGTCCATTGGTGAAAGTGGGGTGAAGTCTCCCACTATTATTGTGTGGGGATTAATATGTGTTTTGAGCTTTAGTAAAGTTTCTTTTATGAATGTGGGTACCCTTGCATTTGGGGCATAGATGTTTAGAACCGAGACTTTCTCTTGGTAGATTTTCCCTTTGATGAATATGAAGTATCCTTCCTCATTACACTTGATAACTTTTGGTTGAAAGTCTATTTTATTGGATATTACGATGGCAACTCCAGCTTGTTTCCTGGGACCATTTGCTTGGAAGACTTTTTTCTATCCTTTTACTCTGAGATAGTGTCTGTCTTTGTTATTGAGGTATGTCTTGTTTGCATATCCAGTTTGTTAGTTTATGTCTTTTTATAGGTGAGTTGAGTCCATTAATATTGAGAGATATTAAAGACAGATGACTGTTGGTTCCTGATATGTTTGTTTTTGTAGGTGGCTTTATGTACTTGTGGTTCTTTTTTTTTTATTATTTTTTAAAGATTATTTATGTATACAGTGTTCTGCCTGCATGTATGCCTGCAGGCCAGAAGAGAGCACCAGATCTCATTATAGATGGTTGTGAGCCACCATGTGGTTGCTGAGACTTGAACTCAGGACCTCTGGAAAAGCAGCCACAGCTTTTAACCTCTAAGACATTTCTGTAGCCCTGGACAAGGCAATCTTTTTTTTTTTTTGTTTGTTTGTTTTTTGTTTTTTTTCGAGACAGGGTTTCTCTGTGTAGCCCTGGCTGTCCTGGAACTCACTCTGTAGACCAGGCTGGCCTCAAACTCAGAAATCTGCCTGCCTCTGCCTCCCAAGTGCTGGGATTAAATAAATCTTTTTTATTATTTATTCATTTTATGAGTACACCATTGCTCTCTTCAGACACACCAGAAGAGGGCATCAGACCCCATTACAGATGGTTGTGAGCCAAGCAGTCAGTGGTCTTAACCACAGAGCCATCTCTCCAGCCCACCTTTTTTTTTTTTTTTTAATGTGAGAAAAGTAATACCCTCTAAAATGAGGCTATATTTACAAATTTTATTTGTTTTGTTTTTGTTTTTGTTTTCGAGACAGGGTTTCTCTGTGTAGTCCTGGCTGTCCTGGAACTCACTCTGTAGACCAGGCTGGCCTCGAACTCAGAAATCTGCCTGTCTCTGCCTCCCAAGTGCTGGAATTACAGGTGTGTGTCACCACCGCCCGGCCGGGCTTTTTTTTTTTTTTTAATTTGTTTACTTATTTTTTATTTTTTCCCCTTCCCTTTTCCCTCTTGCTCTGGCCCTGCTTGCTCCAGCTGAAAGTTTATTTATTTATTTATTTATTTACTTACTATATGTAAGTACACTGTCTTTGGACACCCCATAAGAGGGCATTGGATCTCATTACAGATGGTTGTGAGCCACCATGTGGTTGCTGCGATTTGAACTCAGGACCTCTGGAAGAACAGTCAGTGCTCTTAACCACTGAGGCATCTCTCCAGCCCACAATTTTTTTTTTAACCTCAAAAATACATATAAATGCTCTCCAAATGCAGACAGGCCTTTGCCTATCATATGGTATTATTTATATCATGAAACACTGTCATTGGAGAATCAGCACATAGCTCTGAAGCTCATAGACTGTAAGTAAGGAATAGAATATCTTTCTACTCACACAGACCCCAGGTGGGAAGCTCAGACACTAGGCTGTCCCTTACTGTCCACCCTTGGGAGGTAAATAGGAACACATGGTCAAAGATGAAGTGGAAACATGGAAGCTACTCAACCTCCTCTAGACACATACACACATCCCTCAGTCACAGCACGGCCCCTCCTACAAAGTCAGTGTAGTGTATTTCTCAAAGGAAGAAGAGAGGTAACATTTGAATAAGCTGAAGAAAAAGACCAGATGATCAAACTATTATGTCTGTTTCATGGAAAAATCAGGAATCCTCATAGGATACAGATCTATACCCAGTGCATATGACACCAGCACCCGTGGGTAGAAGTCATGACCTCCCTACACAGTCATGTCTACACTGGCGTTGCAGAGTGACTGTTTAGCACAGACAGCCAATAATGAGGTTACATGGTAAACTGTCACCCCCCAAAAGGAAGGACAAAATCAACTTCTATGACTCAAGAGCTGAACCAAGTCAAAGCTTTGGTATATGGAGGTTGTTTTGGTGACCACCAGAGTTGACTAAGATTCCCTACTCTAGGGTTTGTCCCCAAAGCAAAACTCCTGGTCCAGAAAGCTTAACAACTATATAAATAAGAAATTGTACAAGGAGAAGAAGCCACCGTCCCCTTCCCAAGGGCTGTTTCCTATGCAGCAGTTCTGAAGGCACCCACCACAGCCACACACTTGGACCAAACTCCACAGGCTGTGATTGGCGGGACTGTTCGGAAAACAAGCAAACACAGGCAGGCGGCTGCTCTGCCAAGTTCAGGAAAATATGAAGTGACAGTTCTCATACTGCAACATAAGTTGGGCAGCAACAGATGGAAGACTTAAGGCAAGAAGAGGTGCTGGAGTCACCCCAACCGCCTCCGGTAGGGACAGTTTCTAATAGCGGAGGCTGCTTCTCAGCTGCTAGCTGTCAGACACCATTTCCTCCTCCTCTTCCTCCTCTTTATCTTCCTTCCTGTCAAGTTCAGAGGCGTCTGAACACTCATGAAGCAAGACATATTCTCTGCTACTAAGCCCAAGTTTAAGTATGTCTTTTTCTTTCAGTTTATAGTATCTCTGTGTCTCAATACGCTTGTCGTTCAAGAATGTTCCGTTGCCTGAGCCGAGGTCAATGATGTAGGGCTTCACCCTCCGATCAACTGTGTCATCAGCACCAGTGTACTCCACAAGCCGGTACTGGAAGACTACATGTTGCTTTGAGTAAGAGGGATGGTCGATGGGAAAGTCTGCGATGGTTTGATGTCTACCCAGAAGATACACTCTGCCGATGGATGTACATGACTGGATACCTTGTCCTTTTTGTTTGTTTGTTTGTTTTGTTTTGTTTTGTTTTTGAGACAGGGTTTCTCTGTAGTCCTGGCTGTCCTGGAACTCACTCTGTAGACCAGGCTGGCCTCGAACTCAGAAATCCACCTGCCTCTGCCTCCCAAGTGCTGGGATTAAAGGCGTGCGCTGCCACCACCCAGCCCTTGTCCTTTTTAAAGGGGTAGAGATGTCACCGTTTTGGGGGGATCCAGGCTTCTGGGGTCTCACTGTATTTAATACCCATACCCCGGAAGGTATTAGCATCCTCAAGAAGTGCTCCAGAAAGTTCAAAGCTTGCTTTTTCTTTAACGGGCACCTCTTTGCTTCTGTTCCCAGCAGGGTTAGGGGTCACATCCTGAGCCCCACCCCCAGCACTTTCATTCTGCTGGTGGTGCTCCCTGCTCCTGGCATTATGAAAGTCCTTCTCTTCTTCTTGGGCCTGCAGGTTCTGGCTGTCTCTATCCTGACCCTGTCCACCGACAGGCCTTTCATCAGTGCTCCTCCCCTGGTGGGAATGGCCCCGGTGCTGGTCTCACTGTTCCAAGCTCTCCTGTGCTCCTGTTCTGATGGCTCCCTCGACCACTCCGTGGATGGTCCTCACGTTCCTGCTTCACTTTGATTAGTGGAGACTCCGGCTTCTTTTAGTCCGAGGAGACTTGCTTCTTCTCCTGGAGGACTTGCTTTTCTTTTTGGCTGGGCAATGGCTTGCTCCCCGGGCTCAGCTCCCACGGTGACCATCAGCACGGCCCAGCTAGCTGCCGTGGTGCACGACCAGTTCAGGGAAGGAAGTTAAAATTCTAAGTCTTAATCTGTAGGCAGCCAGAAGGAGACTGTGAGTCACATTGGATGTAGCTTGAACATATGAGACATCAAATCCCGTCCCTACAGTGACACACTTCCTCCAATGAAGCCATACCTCCTAACTGCCACTTATGGGACTATGGTGCCGTTTTATTCAAACCATCACACGTGCCTTTTTTTTTTTTTAATCTAGGCTTTGCGTGTGTGAGGAAGAAAATGATGTCTACAGCCTATAGAATGTCAAAAAATGGAGTGTGTGTGTGCCTGTGTGTGAGCATCTTAACTTCTCTCCACCATCTTTAGTGTTTGTGATATATGTTTGTGAGTGATGTGTATGCAGCGTGATATGAACACGGAGGTAAAAGGGCAACTTTTGAGACAAGTCAGTCTCAAAAAAATGTCCTTCTGGCCGGGCAATTGTGGCGCATGCCTTTAATCCCAGCACTTGGGAGGCAGAGGCAGGCAGATTTCTGAGTTCGAGGTCAACCTGGTCTACAGAGTGAGTTCCAGGACAGCCAGGACTACACAGAGAAACCCTGTCTCAAAAAACACCAAAAAAAAAAAAAAAAGTCTTTCTGAATCTGGATTATTTTGCTTAACATAGTAGACTCTAGTTCCCATTTTTCTCCCCCTCCCCCTCCCCCTACTTTCTCCCTCCCTCTCCCTCTCCCTCTGGCTGGCTTCAGCTTACAGTGTAGCCTAGAGTGACCTTGAACTCCAAACCCCCCTGCCTCCACTTCACAAGTGCTGGATTATAGGTGAGTGCTGCAGGCTGGCTCCCCACAATGTGTAAACTGTACCTCACACTCTACTTAGGTTCCCAGTGTCCCCCTTTCCCACCCCAGTATCTGATCCAGGACACGGTCACTGTGTTTCATGGAGTGCTTAGATCTCCTCAGCCTGTGAGTCAGGGACACTGCTCTGTTCTGATATCCTCTCATGATTAGACCTGAGAGACGGATTCTTGGGCAGAGAAACCGAGACGACCCCTCCTTCTCATTGTGCAATAGCATCTACTAGCTGTGCTTGATGCCAGGGCTCTTGAGATTTCAAAGCCAGCTGAAGGTCACAGCCAAGGGAGGAGTTAGATGTGAACCTGGGACACTCTGAGCTCTGCACCAATTTCTTCAGTTGGAGACAAATAACCTGCTAGAGAAGGATGTGACAAAAGCTCTTCACTGTTGGATTGGAGGATGAAAGGTGGGACCTTTTATTTTTTTGAGACAGGGTTTCTCTGTGTAGCTCTGGCTATCCTGGAACTCACTCTGTAGACCAGGCTGACCTCAAACTCACAGAGATCCACCTGCCTCTTCCTCCTGAGTGCTGGGATTAAAGACATGCACCACCACTGGGTGAAAGGCAGGAACTTCTGAGCTTCTATATTCGGGTGCTATCTAAGCCTGGTCTTTAATTCTTTCAGTCTGGTACATGCAGCAATAAGCCTTCTTAAATAGACCTGGCAGGACTGTCTTTTCCCATTAGGGGTTGTCTGGTCTTCATGCCTCTAACACCAGCATGAAAGATGCACCAGGGTCTGATAATTCAAAAAGAGACATCTTTTCCCTGAGTTCTGGAAGTCACATCACCAACTCAGCCAGTGACCCCCTCCCACCCCCACCCCACTCTTTGGGTGTTACTGGGTAAGATCTCTCCAAAGGGTGCATTCAGATGGAGTTGGCTCTTGACCGGTGGAGAACCTGGGTCTCGTTCACTTGCTGTGGACTGTTCTGCCTAGCAGGTAAGAGCAAAACTCACTGCTGCACATCTGAAACTCTGGACCATGCTGCAGTTTTAGAGTTGATGTCCAAGCCTTGTCCTTTGAGTGGCATTCATCTAGCATGTGTGTTTCGTTTGACCCTCACTTAATTCAAAGGATTCTTATTTTTTATTTATTTTTAAAATTTTAATGTTTGTAGACTTTTTTTTTTCTTTTTCTCGAGACATGGTTTCTCTGTGTAGCCTTGGCTGTCCTGGAACTCACTCTGTAGACCAGGTTAGCCTCGAACTCAGAAATCCACCTGCCTCTGCCTCCCAAGTGCTGAGATTAAAGGCGTGTGTCACCATTGCCCGGCCGTCAAAGGATTTTTAAAAATTAGTTCACAACATGAAAACAAAATCAAGAGCTCCTCATAAAGAGTCCGTATTTTGGCTTCTCTGGAAAAATGAGATGTAGCAATAAGTGGCCCGCTCTCCCACAGACGGAGCTGAACAGTGGCTGTCCCCTTAGCTATGACATAGATACTTATTCTGCTCCGGTCTGCATTGCACCCTAATATCTTGTCCCCAGTTTCTCATTGCTATTCTGTGCCTGGCATTTTAAAGTGTTCACGTCCACAACTTGGTATATAATTACTCACTCGGTAAACATTATGCTCTTTCCTGGCCAAGTTCTTCTCTAGGTTCTAGATCAACTCCACATCTACAGTTGACCCTAGACCTCTCGGTGAAGGTCATGGGAACGTTGTCCTTGATAACATGAGACTGTTGAAGAATGGTCCCGAGTTCTGTCTCCAGTGCTTTAAGTGGGACCTTTGGCTCTGGCTGAGCTACCTGTCTGTCATTTTCTCTTCAAGACCTTGTCTCTCCTCTAACTTTTTTTCTGTACTGAAGGTCAGCTGGGGACCTTGTATATAGTAGGCAAACGCTCTACCACCAAGTAACATCCCCAGTTCTCCTTTCTATTTTTATTCATTATTTTAAACTATATGAATATGTGTGCACATTAATGCTGGTGCCCATGGAAACCAGAGGCAAAGGATGCCCCTGGAGCGGGAATTATGGGTAGTTGTGAGCCAACCAACATGTGTGCTGGGGACTGAACAGTACAGACTCTGAACTCCTGAGCCATCTCTCCAGTCCCCAATCTCTTTATCTTTGTTTTAAATCCTGTTTTTGTTTGTTTGTTTGTTTTTTGAGACAAGGTCTTACTTTGTAGTCCTGACTGGCCTAGAACTCACTATCTTGCTCCCCATTTTTTTTTTGTTTTTGTTTTTGGAGATAGGGTTTCTCTGTGTAGTCCTGGCTGTCCTGGAACTCACTCTGTAGACCAGGCTGGCCTCGAACTCAGAAATCCACCTGCCTCTGCCTCCCAAGTGCTGGGATTAAAGTTGCTCCCCATTTTTTGAGACAGGGTCTCATGTCATCCAGGATGGGTGTTCTAGAGACAGAGATGACCTCGAGTGCCTGATACTCCTGCTTCTAAGTGCTGGGATTTTGAGTGTGCACCATCATATCTGTTAATCTACCACCTCTTCCAAGAGCAGATCTTTGTGTTTACCTTGGACTCTGGGCAGCGTGTGGGTCAGGATATGGTGGAAAGACAAATGGAGGAGGCTCGGCTGGGATGTGAGATGACATCAGGGCCTCTGGTGATCTCTCACAGGAAGAATGGAACTTCCTTTCCTCAACATTGGTGCCTGAGGTAGGAGTTGAGGTGAAAGGGGGCCAAAATCTTGGGGTCAGAAGGACTTCAAGTTTTGGCTTCACTGCTTACCAGCTTAACCATCTCTGCCTGTTAGATCGTCTGAGCATTTCTTTGCCTATAAAATGGAGACAGAATTGTGTATTCATAAGACTACTGTCAATATCATGTATGATATGTATGTTGCTTTCTGTTGCTGTGATAAAACTCTCACAGGCAGGGTGGTGGTGGCGGCACATGCCTCCCAGCACTTGGGAGGCAGAGGTGGGGGGATGTCTGTGAGTTCAAGGCCAGCCTAGTCTACAGAGAGAGTTCCAGGACAGTCAGGGCTTCATGGGGAAACCTTGTCTCAAAAAACCAGAAGAGGAAGGAGGAAGAGGAGAAGGAAGAGGAAGAGGAGGAGAAGGAAGAGGAAGAGGAGGAAGAGGAGGAAGAGGAGGAGGAGGAGGAAGAGGAAGAGGAAGAGGAAGAGGAAGAAGAAGAAGAAGAAGAAGAAGAAACAAAAAGAAAACATTCATCTGTTTTCTAGGAGAGCTGTTTCACTGGATGTAGTGGTACTTGCTTGAAATGACAAGCTTGGGGCCAGCCTGGGCTACAGGAGACCCCATCTTAAAAGCCAAGGCAGAGATAGAGGATAGCTGCTCCATTTTATATTCCCAGCTCTTGAGTTTGTTGTTTGTTTGTTATTTGTTTTGATTATACTGGCTGGTTAACTTAGAATGGACTGTCATCCCAAATATTGAAGTTGAAGGGGCTTTCCCTGCTTGTCACACACACATGTTTGCTATTAACTTTCACACGTAGAAGCCAAGTACTCGTCTGTTGGTTTGGAGATCTGAAATAAACCTGGCTGCCTGATTTTTCAGGTTGGCATCGGGTCCTGCCAGGCCTTTGAATCAGCTGGGTGCAGGGAAGGGTCACCAGGAAATTCAGGCTGCTTGGACCCGACAGGAAGCGTGGGATGAAGCTGACTCTGGCTCCTGGTCAGCCAGGCTGGGGCCTGAGGCTTCCAGGCTGGCTCAGCGTGCACCGCCAGGAAACAGCCCGAGCTCCTTAGTCACCCCACCCCTCAAACACAAATTCATAAGCGAGATAGCTCCAAGCTCCTTCCTGTGAGAAATAGCTTCGGAAAGCCTGGAATAAGATTATTTGCAGAGTAACGGTGACTTTGTGTCCTTCTGGCTCCCACAGTTGTGTTAGTGGCTTTAGGGTAGAAAATTTCTGTAGGTTCTTTTTTTAAAAGGTTCATCTATGTGTATGAATGCTTTGGTCATGTATTGCTTGTGTATTTGTATGTGTACTGCAAGCATATCTGATGCTCTTCCAGCCCAGAAGAGGGCATTGGACCCTCTGGAACTGGAGTTACAGGTGGTTGTGAGCTGTCATGTGGATGCTGGGTATTGAACCCGATCTTCTGCAGGATCAGCCAATGTTCTTAACCACTGAGCTATCTCTCCAGCTCCTACTGGGGGGTTTTCTACTGATGCTTGGATGCTTGCTGTTGTGACAGCCTTCTCAGCCTTCCCCACAAGGGTGACATGTGTACAACTGTTCTTTTCCATTTGTTTATTTGTTTATTTTTGATAGTGTTGGGGTTGGGTCTTGGGCTTCATACATAGTATGTTGGTGTTCTATCATGTGGCTACAGAATTCTGAGCCTACAGATCTGTTCGGTTAGTTGGATTTTTTTTTTTGACCTTATTGTTGTTGTGGATTTGTTTAAGACAGAATCTTGCTCTATATCCCTGACTGACTTGCAATCTTCTTGCTTCTGAGACCTGGAATTATGAAGCAGTGTGGCCATATCTTCCTTTATCTATTAATATACTATGGTTTGCCGTTGTTGTTGCCTTTTCTGAGACAGAGTCTCATGTATTTCAGGGTGGCCCTTGAACTGACTGTGTAGCTGAAATGACCTTGAACTTCTGGTCCCCTTTCCTCCTCCTCCCTGGAGCTGGGGTTACAGTGTATGTGACCATGTTGGTTTTTTTCTGGCTCTGGGGATTCAATCTAGGACTTCATGCCCACTAGGTATGTCTACTCTACCAGAGGTGAGTGCCTCCGTCTTTTGTTTTGTTTTGTTTGGTTTGGTTTGGTTTTTTGAGACAGGGTTTCTCTATGTAGCCCTGGCTGTCCTGGAACTCACTCTGTAGACCAGGCTAGCCTCGAACTCAGAAATCCGCCTGCCTCTGCCTCCCAAGTGCTGAGATTAAAGGCGTGCGCCACCACCACCCGGCTAGCTCTGTACTTATTAAACTGTGACTAGCGCCTTACTACCCTCTTCCGAGTTTCTGTCAGATTCTATGTCCCTATGAATTTTCCACTTCCTCATTTGAACAGAGTCACACAAGATACATCACAAGATACATCCTTTCCAATCTGGCTCCTTTCACTTAGCATAATGCTCACTGAGTTTATTTTGTGGTGATATGTGTCAAATGCTCACTCCTTAGGGAGATGACTCAATGGGGAGAGTGCTTGCTGTGTAATCACGAGGACCTGAGTTCAAATCCCCAGCGCCCATGTAAAAAGCTGGGTGTAATCTTGTGCATACCTGGAGTCCGAGTGCTGGGAGGGGTGAAGACAGGAGTATTTCTGCGAATTTCTGGCTGCCAGTGTAGCTCCAGGATCAGGAATAAAGTTGGAGAGTGACAGAGGACAGTTGACATCCTCCTCTGGCTTCCACATACATGAGCATGCACATCTGTACACATAGTTGTACATACAACAGACGTGTACAACAATTTTACACACACATATGCATATATATAGATAAATAACTAAATAAAAATCATTCCTGTTAAATGTTAAATAATATTTCAATGCATGTTTAGATCCCAGGTTGTTTATTCATTGATCTGTTGAAAGACACTTGGGTTGATTCTGCCTTTGTGGAGTCACAATAAGATTTATATGTCTGGACATTTCCACCACCAAGACAAGATTTCTCTGTGTAGCCCTAGCTGTCCTGAAACTTGCTCTGGAGACCAGCCTGGTCTCCAACTCACAAAGATGTGTCTGCCTCTGTCTCCCAAGTGCTGGAACTAAAGGCATATACCACACAGTTAGCTAGATATTCTAAATACACATGAGAAACGTGGTCCTTGTGTCTGTGTCTGGTTTCAGTTCTCTTAGCACAATGTTTTTTAGAGCTCACCTGTTAGGCCCTTCCCTGGAAATATGTGATGCTCCAATGGGTGCTCTGGGGTTAATTAATTAATTTGAGACAGGATTTCTCTGTGTAGAATTCACTCTGTAGACCAGGTTGGCCTTGAACTCATTCTTTAGCCTCTGTGCCTGGCTGGTTTGCTGTTTGGTTACTTAATGGGGGTTGGAGGAATTCTTTTGTTTCTTCTCAACCATTCTTAGCATTTCCTTACACCTTGGTTCAGAACACCACTGTGGGGTATATTAATATTCTATGGGCTGCTGTCACAAATTACCACAAACTTAGTAGCTTCAAACAACACATTCATAACAGGCATGATGGTGTGTGCTTGTAAATACAGCATTCTAGAGGCAGAGGCAGAAGAATTTCAGCAAGTACTGGTCTATATTATGGGTTCTAGAACACACACACACACACACACACACGTTATCTTACATCATATAGTTAAAGCAATCAGTTTGAAGTGGGACTTGCTAAGCTAATCAAAGAATTCACAGGGCTGTGTCCCTCCCTGGGGCTCTGGGGAGAAGGGGTTTTCTTCTCCAGTTCTTAGGGGCTCATGGCTCATGGCTTCTTCCTCTCCAAGCCAGCCATAATTTTGTGACTCTCTTTTGTAACTCTGCTTGGACACTGGACTTTACCACTCTGTCTGTGTTTAAGGATACTTATGGGTCTAAACAACCCAGGCTAATCTCTTTATTTTAAGGTAATCTCAGCAGTAAGCCGAATTCTACTAACAACCTTGATTCCTCTTTGTCACACAATATAATGTAGGCACAGGTCCTGGGGGTCAGGATGTGGAAAACGTGTGTGACGGGCTAGCCTACATACACACAGACCAATGAGTTCCAGGTTCACTCAGTAACAGACCCTCCCTCCAAAACTGATGTGGAGAGCCAGCCAGATCTAAATTCGGTCCCAGGGTCAACAATGGTTGAAAGCAGGAACTAACTTCCAAAAGTTGTCCTCTGACTTGTCATGCATACTATGGCCCCTACCAGCCCTGTCCCTAACACACACACACACACACACAAATAAATGAAATAGTTTTAAAAATATAGAATAAAACAGACAAAAAGGTTGGAGAGTCATGGTGGAAGGCAGCTGATATCAACCTCTAGTCTCCACACATGTGTAGACACACAAACACATATACCCTTACACTCCTCTGACATAGGATAACACTCATACATGTGTACTACATATATGTACACATTAAAAAAAAATAGCAAGGGCCGCAAACATCCCTGCAGCATCCGTGATGAGGAAGGAGTCTGATGCTTTTGTCACGGTGCATGTCTTAAAGTGGTTTTGTTGCTATTGTTGTTTTGTTTTTGTTGGTCTTTTCTTCCCCCAAGACAGGATATCACTCTATAGCTCCAGTTATCCTGGAACTCACCATGTAGACCAGGCTGGCCTTGAACTTAACAGAGATTCGCCCGCCTCTGCCTCTCAAGTGCTAGGATTAAAGACTAGGGCCACTATGCCAGACTTTCTCAAAGCCTTAGAAAGACAATATCCTCTATGCCTCAGGGGGCAGAAGAATGGCCAGGAGAGATGGTTTTGACTGGCAGAGAAGTCATATGGAAGTGATCCATTTAAACATTCCTATTTCTTTGAGCCCTCAAGCTCTTCCCTCTATACATAACATACCAGAGATTTTCAGCAGCTCAACCTGAACATCCTGGCAGGATAGCCCAGGCAGCCACATTACAGTGATCATTTTAATACTGGGTATTGAACTGTCCTCGAATTTCTGAGATCAATCTTTATTGAGGATTTTGTTGTTTTATTCTTATATGAATTCATTTGTCACATGTTCGTTAGGTGTGCTCTGGAGTTATCACATGTTTGGACCTTGAAATTCTATATATTTGAGGTCAGAGAGGTGGTTCAGTGGTTAAGAACAAATATTTCTCTTGCAGAGCACCTGAATTTAGTTCCCAGCACCTGCATCAGGCAGCTTACAACCACTTGCAACTCCAGCTCCAGAGGAGCTGATGCCCTCTTCTGGCCTCCGCAGGTACCTGCACTCAGGTGCACATACATACATAGACACACACACACATGCACACACACAATGAGACACGTACACATAATAAAACAGTCTACATGACTATATTTATCTCTTTTTATATATACATACACTACCTAAATTTTTTTGTTCTTATATTTTAGCCAAAGACTGGATTCCCAATTTCTAATTAGTTTTGAGGAAAATGTCATGGCAACCATTTTGTTTTATTTTAAAAAAGCGTGTGCGTGTTCTAATTTTCTTGGTGTTTTTCCACCCAATCTTTTTTCTTTTTTTCTTTTCTCTATTCTGCTCTCTCTCTCTCTCTCTCTCTCTCTGTTTTTCAAGACAGAGTTTCTCTGTGTAGTCCTAGCTGTCCTGGAGCTCTCTCTGTAGACCAGGCTGGCTTTGAACTTAGAGACCTGCCTGCCTCTGCCTCCCAAGTGCTGGGATTAAAGGCGTGTGCTCAGCTTTTTTTTTTTTTCTTTTGAAGACAAGATCTCATGTAGCTCAAATTCCCCATATAACCAAGGAGAGCCTTGAGCTTTTGATCTTCCAGGCTCCACTTTCAAAGTGTTGGGATCACAGGTGTGTACCATCAAGTCTGGCCATAGTCCCTCTGTTTTCCAACCGCTAGGTCAACCAGTCAGTTTTATAAGGCAGGGACGTCAGTATTGGGTGTGTCATAGCACACAGTTCAGAGTCACCCACTGCCTGAAAAGTCACTTGGTCACCTTCTCTGGCTCACTTACCATCCAATTGCCTCTAGTTGTGGAGATCATCACTGTACTCTAGCTTGTAAATTTCTTTCTTTCTTCTTTCTTTCTTTCTTTCTTTCTTTCTTTCTTTCTTTCTTTCTTTCTTTCTTT
>NW_021604790.1:6848377-6853872 GCF_004785775.1 Grammomys surdaster | reverse complement strand
TTTCTTTCTTTCTTTCTTTCTTTCTTTCTTTCTTTCTTTCTTTCTTTTTTTTTTTTTGGTTTTTTGAGACAGGGTTTCTCTGTATAGCCTGGGCTGTCCTGGAACTCACTCTGTAGACCAGGCTGGCCTTGAACTCAGAAATCCACCTGCCTCTGCCTCCCAAGTGCTGAGATTAAAGGCGTATGCCACCACCGCCCGGCCTAGCTTGTAAATTTCAAGGGGAAAGGATGTGTTCACCTCCAGGCCCAGCGCTTAAAGATAATGTGTTCCCTATCACACCACCTTGTTCTCATCTTCTTCCTTCTGGCTGACCCTACAGGGCTGGCCCATGTGAGCACATTTGGGATGGTGAGCAACAAAGTAGAAAGAGACTGCACCACCAGTAACTAAGGACAGACAGACAACAGAGAGACAGATAACCCACTTTTATTTAAGCCAGTTTTGTTTCAGTTCAGTTTACCAGTCAAAACCATTCCCTATTCGACACCTCACGTTACCACAGATTGACTTAACTTCCTTTCTTCTTCTTTCTTTCTCACCCCCACCCCCTCACTATGTAGCCCTGGCTGTCCTGGAATTCATTCTGTAAACCAGGTTAGCCTGGGACTCAACTGCCTCTGTTTCTCAAGGGCAGGGATTAAAGGCATGTACCACCACTGTCCTGTTTAGTGTTCTTTCTTTCTTTAAATTATTTTATTTTTATTTCATGTGCATTGGTGTTTTGCCTACACACATATCTGTGTGAGGGTGTCGGACATCTAGAACTGGAGTTACAGACAGTTGTGAGCTGCCATGTTGGTGCTGGGAATTGAACCAGGGTTCTCTGAGAGAGCAGCCAATGCTCTTAACCACTGAGCCATCTTTCCAGTACTCAGCTTTATATCTTAAAACATTATTCCTTCCTTCCTTCCTTCCTTCCTTCCTTCCTTCCTTCCTTCCTTCCTTTCTTTTATAAAAAGATTTATTTATTTTATTTACATGAATACATTGTAGCTGTCTTCAGACACACCAGAAGAAGGCATCAGATCCTATTATAGATGGTTGTGAACCACCCTGTGGTTGCTGAGAATTGAACTCTGGACCTTTGGAAGAGTAGTAGCTCTTAACCACTGAGCCATCTCTTCAGCCCGTTATTTCTTTTTAAAAATGATGTATTTGTTTTATGTGCATTGGTGTTTAGCCTGCTTGCATGTCTGTGTGACAGTGTTGGGTCCTCTGGAAATGGAGTTACAGAATGTTATGAGTTGCCATGTGGATACTGGGAATTGAGCCTGGGTCCTTTGGAAGATTAGCCAGTGCTCATAACTGCTGAGTAATCTCTCCAACACCTGTTATTTTATGTTTATGGGTGTTTTGTCTGCTTGTATATCTGTTGTGTACCATGTAAGTGCCTGGTACCCACAGAGGCCAGAGAGGGCATTGGGTCTCCTGGAAGTGCAGTTATAGACGATTATGAGCTGCCATATGGATACTGGGAATTGAACCTTTAGTCCCAGCACTGGGAAGGCAGAGGCAGGTACATGGATCTCTGTGAGTTCAAGACCAGCCTGGTCTACAGAGTGAGGTCTAGGACAGCCAGGGCTATAAATAACCAAACCAAACCAAACAAACAAACAAACAAACAAAAAACCAAAAAAAACCCAAAAAAACCAAAAAAACTTGCATGTTGTGGCCAGAGATATGGCTCAGTGATTAAGAGAAGCTGTTCTTCCTGAGGACCTGGGTTCGGTTCCCAGTTCGAATATGGATGCTCACAACTGTGAGTAAATCCAGTTCTAACAGCCCCTTCTGGCCTCTGAGGGAACTGCACACATATGGTGCACAGATAGATATACCGGCAAAACACCCATACACATAAAATATAAATATAATAAAATTAGAAATAGAAAAACAAAAAAGCAATAAGGACAACAAGAAAACCCTTTGTGGGGTGGATCTGGTTGCCCTGGGTACTGGTCCTGATTTACAAGGATTAGCTAGAGTGGGCCGTGGGCTTCCTTCACTGTGGGACGTGGTAAGCTTGCAAGTTAGTATCATAACTACGTCTTCTAGAAGGCCCTAACCAGGCCTTGCAAACTGAAGCTGGCATGCCATCTCCCTCTGCTCTCATGCCCCTCTGCCCCCTGCCCCCTGCCCCTCTGCCCCCTGCCCCCGCCCCTCCGCCCCCCCTGCCCTCTGCCCCTCTGCCCCCCGCCCCCCCTGCCCTCTGCCCCTCTGCCCCCGGCCCCTCCGCCCCTCTGCCCCTCTGCCTCCTGCTCCTCCACCCGCTATTTCTTACAGTCTCTACTTTCACTTTCAACTCTGCTTGCCCTTTAAGCATGATTTGTGTGGCTTTAAGTGTTTTTAATACCTTTAGAAGGCTACGATGTGCCGGGCAGTGGTGGCGCACGCCTTTAATCCCAGCACTTGGGAGGCAGAGGCAGGTGAATTTCTGAGTTCGAGGCCGGACTGGTCTACAGAGTGAGTTCCAGGACAGCCAGGGCTGCACAGAGAAACCCTGTCTCAAAAAAAAAAAAAAAAAAAAAGATAAGGCTACCATGCTCCATGGTGTGCCATCTCTCCCTCCTCTTCCCCCAAATTCTTTTTGGCCTCCAGCCATTTTCACCTTTTCTCTTCTTTAGGGCCAGTGGCTGCAGAGACATCTCTATGCCAGACTTTTGTGATCTGACAGGCTAGCCCTTTAGTGCACCCTGCCCCCCATTATCCCTCCCCCCTTACCCTCCCTGTCTTTTCCAGGACATTGAGCTGGCTCCCTGGGCACTGAGCTAGCCAGGACTGTCCAGACCTTTGACAAATGGGATCTTCGTGGAAGGCCACCGACTCTTCTCCATGTTCCTCTAGGATCTTATCCTTAGGATTTGCAGCACACACTTAGTATTTCCTTGGGGAATGTATAGAAAAAAAGGAAAAAGAAAAAAATAGGAAAGGAAATAAGAATTCAAATACCACTTATCCCACGAGGGAGCTGAGACCCAAGTTACCAGGCTCTCTTTGAGCCAGGCTTCCTGGGGTGGGAGCTCAGGCCTCCATTCTCAGGTCTAGTTCCTCAGGCTTGGGCTCCACCCTGGCTGGGAAGGCCCCAGACCACCTCACCCCACCCTGAGAACTCGACCTCTTGTTCAGCCACATGAAGGTAACCAGCGTCTGGTGGCTTATGGGACAGACTTGTCAGGGACTTCCTGCCTTTGATGCATGCAATTCCCATGCTGTGTGTGCTGGGCTGGGCCTCTGAAGACGAGAGGACCCTTAGACATCCTGAGTGTCTCGGTGCTGAGACACTTGGGGTTTGTGGTTAGAGGCACTGCTGCAAACACCGTGTTCTAGAGAATGTGCCCTCTGAGCTGCAAAAAGCTGACAAAGTCAAGTTGACCGAGAAGATCTGAAAGGCCCTAGAATTTGCTGCTTTTAGGAGAGGTTGAATGAAGGGCCGTAGACTTGGTGGGGGAGGGAGAAAAGGGGTTGCCCCATCACAGAGAATTGACTGTAGACTCCTTTTGCTGGGCTATTCTGTCCTTCACTACAGCTCTCTCAAATGCCACACGAAGTTTCTCATTATTACTGAGGCCTGAGGTATGGCTCTGCATTGAGTGCTCTCACAGATGGAGACACTGAGGGTCAATGAGGCTCACGTGACTGTCCCAAGACTACACAGAGATAGCACTGGAACATGACAGAGGCGACCCCCTTTTCTTTGCCTTCATGCAGGGCTTCAATAAAACCTGGAGCCATGCCGGGCAGTGGTGGTGCACGCCTTTAATCCCAGAACTTGGGAGGCAGAGGCAGGCAGGTTCTGAGTTCGAGGCCAGCCTGGTCTACAGAGTGAGTTCCAGGATACCCTGTGCTACACAGAGAAACCCTGTCTCGAAAAACCTTAAACAAACAAACAAACAAAAAACAAAACAAAAAAACTGGAGCCATGGGACAAATGGGAGTATGTGTGTGTGTGTATAGTGTTTGTGAGAGTGTGAGTGTGTGTATGTAGTGTGTATGTGTATAGTGTGTAAGTGTCAAGTGTGTGAATGTGTGTGAGTGTCTGTGTATGTGTGATGTGTGTAGTGTGTGTGTGACTGTGTGTGTAGTGTGTGTGACTGTGTAGTGTGTGTGTAGTGTGTGTGTGTATAGTGTGTAAGTG
Organism: Grammomys surdaster; assembly: GCF_004785775.1. Classification (NCBI taxonomy): domain Eukaryota; kingdom Metazoa; phylum Chordata; class Mammalia; order Rodentia; family Muridae; genus Grammomys; species Grammomys surdaster. The sequence goes on along the minus strand of NW_021604790.1, from coordinate 6,849,740 downwards.
TGGCGTGTGTGAATGTGCGTGAGTGTATGTGTGATGTATGTTTGTGAGTGTGTGTGTATGTGTGAGTGTGTGTGTGTATGTGTGTGTATGTGTGACAGGGAGAGGAAGAGACGGGAAGAGAAGGAGAGGCATCTTGTGGGAGTTAGTTCTCTTTCTGCCATGTGGGTTCTGGGGATGGGACTCACTCAGGTCACCAGGCTTGGTGGCAAACACCTTTACCTGCTGAGCCATCTTGTTCTTCTGTCTCTTTTGATATGACCTGGCTATGACAGCAGGTTTCTCTACCAGAAGTCCAGTCTTTTTCTGGGTTGTGTCCTTTGAGTGGATGACATTTCACAACAGCCACACTGGCGCTGTGCAGGTTCTGAGCCGAGGGAAGCACATTTATGGGGATTGCTCAGAATTCCTTCAGAGGGGAGCTCTGTCCTCTGCCTCCACTTCTTTGTTCGATCTTGTTTAAATCTTCTGTGGGAACTGGGGAACCAGACCTCGTGCGTGCGAGCTCGTGAACCACTGAGTTACATCCCCAGGCCCTCGATCCTTTGTTTTCTTAAGAGATGTCTCAGTGGTTAAGAGCACCAGATGTTCTTGCAGAGGATCCAGGTTCGGTTCCCAGCACCCACAAGATGGCTCACAACCATCTGTAACTTCATTCCCAGGATCCCTAACATCCTCTTCAGACTTCAGAAAGCACCAGGCATGCGGGTAGCACATAGACATGCGCATGAATGATCATCCCTACATAGAAACTAAAGCTAAATACATCTTTAAAAGCGGCATGGTGGCACGGGCTTGTGAGTGCAGTTGCCCTCAGAGACCACGGATGTTGGATCCCCTGGATCTGGAGTTACAGGTGAGTGTGAATGCCTGACGTCGTCCTGGAAATGTGTCCTATAAGAGCAGATGAGCTTCTGAGTTCTAGAGCCACGGATGTGAAGAGGTCGCTGATGCGTTGCTTCACATGTCCTGATCCTGGTTGGCTGGGTCGCAGGCCTCGTGATGGCGGCTCCCACAGCGGTGAACTGTGCTCCGCGGCTTTTGTCTCTGCGGGCCTAGGCACCACCCATGGCTCCTCTCTGAGTAGATCTCCTCCGTGGATTACCATACGAATCCTCTGAGGATACTGGCCCTCAGGTGGGAGTAAAAGTGACCACCCCTCTGGTCCCACAGAGAAGGGCCTGGGGTTGTCTTCATTTGAATAAACTGGAGAAACTTGGGAAAGGTTGAGGCTGCTCTGGTGTTTGGGATGGCTTTGCAGAGTGGGGGTTACTTGCTATTCTCTCCTAGCTGTTTTCTGAACAAATGGGATCTTTTCTTTTCTCTCTTTCTCTCTTTCTCTCTTTCTCTCTTTCTCTCTTTCTCT
>NW_021604790.1:6764422-6848367 GCF_004785775.1 Grammomys surdaster | reverse complement strand
TCTTTCTCTCTTTCTCTCTTTCTCTCTTTCTCTCTTTCTCTCTTTCTTTCTTTCTTTCTTTCTTTCTTTCTTTCTTTCTTTCTCTCTTTCTTTCTTTCTTTCTTTCTTTTTTCCTGAGACAGGGTTTTTCTGTATAGCCCTGGCTGTCCTGAACAAACTCTATAGACCAGGCTGGCCACGAACTCAGAAATCCACCTGCCTCTGCCTCCCAAGTGCTGGAATTAAAGGCGTGAGCCACCACTGCCCAGCTTAACAAATGGGGTCTTATCTGCCTCCCGGCTGCCATCCCCTGTCAGGGTAGTTGCCTCTAGGGTGGGCATGAGACTTAAGTAGGGCCAGTCAATAGGAATCTCTGAAGCTATACATTCTAGAAATTTCTAATCTGACCACAGTGAAACTGTGAAGATAGGGTACCCAGCAATCTAGTCAGAATTGACTGTGCTCAACTTTTCTGGGCATAGAGGAACCAATTACCTGGGTTTTCCTACAGTGTCCAAACTTGAGATCCACCTCCTGGGGTCCCAGGAAAATGGGGAGCATTGTTGACTTTCCAAGGGAGAATGGCTGCTTTGCTTGAATCTCTAGATAAGACGTGAGTTGTGGGAGACATGAGGAGAAACTGGAGGAGTTTAGGGAGCTCAAGACGTCCGAGAGCTGGCACTCCTTACCCCGCGATTCTGAATGTCTCACAAAGTGCCCACCGTCCTCCCCTGAAATAGCGTCTGGCCTCCAAACTCACTCTGTAACTGAGGCTGACCTTGAACTCCTCATCCTCCTGCCTCTACTTCCCAAATGGTGGGATTACAGGTGTACAGCCTCACATCCAGTTTATGCAGTGGTGGGGATTGAACCCAGGGCAGCATGCACGCTAGCTAACACTCTACTAACTGAGCCGGCTTCTGTGACTATAAAATGGATCAGTTTGTGCTGACTATGAAACACTAGCCTGGTTAGGACAGGCTTGCTCAGCAAGTCTAGAGCATGAAGGATGGATGCCTGCTTTGGCCCTAGGGGTCTCTATGGTTATGCCCACTCTGAGCTACTTCCATTGCAGAGGAGCCCCTAATTCCCTGACAGGAAGCACACAGGGTACGTAGAGATAAATACAATGACCACTGCCAAGATATTCAAGGCCAAATGCTTAGGCAAAACAAAACAAAAACAAACAAACAAAAAACAGGCTGAGAATCCTTTTTTAATTCGTGATTTATTTATTTATGTGCTTTGGTGTTTTGCCTGCATGTATGTTTGTGTGAGGGTGTCAGATCCCCTGGAACTGGAATCATAGACAGTTGTTAGCTGCCATGTGGGTGCTGGGAACTGAATCCAGGCACTCTGAAAGAGCAGCCAGTGCTCTCTACCGCTGAACCATCTCTCCAGCCCCAAGCCTTGGAAATTCTTAAGGTATGAGCTCTGCTCTGTAAATAAGCAAGTTAGAAGCCACACGTGGGAATGACACCTCCTGCTATCTTTAAACTCTTATCAAAGGGCAGGCTTAAAGATGGCTTGCTTTGGTTTTCAGGAAGGGATTAAAAACAACTGCAGCTTTTATTAGCATGATTTAAACGCTCATAATAACATCCTCGGCTTTGAGCTGCCCACTGGGCTTCATCATTGCCATAAAGCCCAGGGCTTGTCTGTAGGTAGATCAGTGTGGTTACACAGGGTGGCTTTCTGCTCTTCTGGAAATGAATTGATGTCTCTGCCTGTTTCCACTTGAGCACCGTGTTTTCAGTGCTGTCCTTAAACGCCCAACTTACTTTTTACCACAGGTTTCCTGGTATGTGTTTTATGAACTTACTGCCCTTTGGTCAACAATCAGAGCTTGCGCTTCAGAGCCCAGCAAGGCAGAGCTACAACAGATGCCCTGGAAATGGAGCAGAAAGCCACCGTACGGGTGCTAGAAACCAAGTCTGGGTCCTCTTTAAGAGCATCAAGTGCCCTATATAATGGCTGAGGTCTCTCTAGCCCCTTGATAATTTTTTTTTTGTTTGTTTGTTTTTGGTTTTTTGAGACAGGGTTTCTCTGTGTAGCCCTGGCTGTCCTGGAACTCACTCTGTAGACCAGGCTGGCCTCGAACTCTAAAATCCGCCTGCCTCTGCCTCCCAAGTGCTGGGATTAAAGGCGTGCACTACCACCACCCGGCTGCCCCTTGATAATATTAATCAAGGCGAGAAGATCCACTGTGGGTAGAACCATTCCCTAGACAGGGTATCCTGAACTGTATAAGAGGAGGAAGCAAGCTGAATATAGGCTTGCTTGCATTTACTACTCTTCTAACTACAGATCTGTTGGCCAGTTTCCTCAAATTCCTGCAGCTGAGCCTTCCTTCTATGATGGAAGGTAGCCTGGAACTGTGAGCTAAAGCAAACCCTTTCTCTCCCCAGTTGTTTTTATCAGGGTGTTTTTATCCTGTCTCAAAGCACATAGCTGAACAAATAGAAAGTAGATTTTCAAAGAGGTAATGGCTTTGTAGGTTTACCTCTGGCCTCAAGTCAAGGAAGATAAGATTGGTCCTTAGATCTTAATCTCAGGAATACTTTCTTGCATAGCTGTTTCAAGAAGCTATGGTCCATGCAGCACCAATTCCTACTGGCCTCTTGAGGGGCACACTTTCCTCTCTGGGAGATGGTGGCACAGAAGCAGGCCAATGGTACCACCCACCTCCCTCGTTCAGCATCCAGTCACCCCAGCTGGGGACCCCAGAGGAGGAAGCACCTGCTCGCCCTGACTTGAAGCTGCAGATTGCTTGCCATCCAAAATGAGTCATGGAGGCACAGTGGAGCGGATTTTACTCATCCCCTAGGAATGGACTCTTGGAAGGCTCCAGAGTGACTAGCTTCAAGTGTTCTGTCTCAGGCACAGGGCATTTCATCCCTCTCTGTCTGCAGTCACTTCCCCTCTGGATACTTCCTGTTTCTGGGAGCAGGCAGCCTGCCAGGCAGGGCTCAGCCTCAGAGCAGACGGGCGGAGACATCCTTCCTCTTATTTCTAGTACTGAATCCCATCTTCCTTCCCTGTCAGAGATATCTATCGCAGCTCTCTGCCCTTCCCAGGTCCCTGCACCCACCGTGGGAGAACACAGAGGAACATATTTTCATCTGCAACTCTGACCTTTGGCAGGTGCTTAGGAACCATTATTGATCACTGACTTCTTGGGCACAGGTAATCAGGAAAAGATCTAGGGCAAGGGTCCATTCATTCACCGACTTAATAAATATTTGTTGAATGCCTACTATGTGCCAGGCCCTCTTCAAGATGCTGGGATATGACAGTAAACAAAGCCCAGACACCAATGTCCTCATAGCAACTATGTTCCACTGGGGTGAACAATTGGGAATCTAAACAGAAATATAAAAAGATTATAGCACGCAAGATGATGATAAATGCTAAGTAGAGAGAACAAAGCTGGGAAGGCAAATATGAATTCTGGGTACGAGGGAAGTATAAATTATTAAATGGGGTGGCTGGGGAAGCTTTTGCTGCAAAGGGAATTTTGAGCAAACATTTGGAGAAGGTGAAGAGAGGGAACTGGGGTGTGGAGAGGCCAAGAGTCTTCTGGGAAAAGGGACGAGTACGTGCAAAGGTCCTGGTGTCAGGAATGTTCATGTGTGGACAGGTTGGTGAATAAGAGAAAGGATAGGGAGTTGGAATAGAGTGTGTGAGGAGGGGGAAGATGCAGGAATTAAAATCAGAGTCTTCTGTATGGTAGTGTGGACTTTGGTTTTTATTCTACACTGCACGGGAAGGCACTGGCTTTTAATAGAAATGTCCTTAAAGAGATTCTTGGAAAGGTGTAGTGACAGTTACCCGAAGAGGATGAGCACAGGATGTGGAATCAGGGAGACCCCTTAGGAGGGGACTTTAGTAGTCTAGGGAAAAATTGGTGGCTTGGGCTGATGGAGGCAGCTGGAGTGACAGGTAGCAGATTGGAGAGGTTGTAGGACCTGCTGATGGGCTGCAATGTGAGGTTTGTGAAAACACATGGAGACAAAGATAACACTTGGGAGGTTGAGGCAGGAGGATCACATGTTTGAAGCTATTCTAAAGTACATAGTGAGTCCCAGACCGGTTTGGATTATATAGTGAGACCTTGTCTCTAAAAAGAATAAATAAAGGCAAGTGAGCTGACTCAGTGGGTAAAGTGCTTGCTGCCAAGCCTGACGACCTGAACTTGATCCCCAGGCTCTACACGGTGAAAGGAGAGAACCAATTCCCCAGAGTTGTCTTCTGACCTCCGCATTTACTCCTCGGCACATATGCACTCTTCTTCCCCCACCGCCAATTTATAAAAACAAACACCCAATCAACAAATAAAATAATTTAGAAATAAAAAGAGGGCTGGGAACGAAGCTCAGTAGTAGAGCATTTGCCTGCCCTGGCTCATGTCCTAGTATCACAAACAATAAGAACATTGCAAACTCGCGGTCGGTCACTTTCTTTCTGTCACTAGAACAAAATACATGAGGTTGAAGCCTCGGGATGCAGCTTGGCTAGAGCACACACAGAATCCTAGGTTCAATCCCTGCCACCACGTAAGTTAGGTGTGGTGGTGAACACCCTGGAATCTCAGGACTGGAGAAGTAGAGGCAGGAGGATCAGGAATTATAGGTCATTTTCAGCTACATTATGAATCTGAGACAAGCCTGGACTACATGAAACTCAGTCTCAAAAACCAAAAAGAAGCCTAAAGGTCAGTCAAAGAAAACCATCCATTAGATCGGGCAAGCCTGGAGTGAACTGCAGCTCTGCATCTTGGGAAGCCCTTTAATTCATTCAAGCAGGAGTGAAGGACTCAGGTGGTTCTTTTCTATAGCAGCCAGGCATGTAGGAGCAGGATGGAGTAGGGAGGGATGCTGGGTGTAGGGAGGGCCCTTTAGGTAGGGCTTCAGAACTATGGAAAAATGGAGTTAGAGAGTGGGGACCAAGGAGGCCACATCAGCAACTTTTAGAGGAAGTAGCTGCCTGGTCTGGGAGCCTCCTGATCCTGTCTACACAGCATTGCTCCTGCTCCAGTTAACAACAACTTCAACTCTTCAACTTCTTCTTCTTCTTCTTCTTCTTCTTCTTCTTCTTCTTCTTCTTCTTCTTCTTCTTCTTCTTCCCCTTCCCCTTCCCCTTCCCCTTCTCCTTCTCCTTCTCCTTCTCCTTCTCCTCCTCCTCCTCCTCCTCCTCCTCCTCCTCCTCCTCCTCCTCCTCCTCCTCTTCCTCCTCATCCTCTTCCTGTAATATTGGAGATGGCACTACCTCCATTGCCCTCTCTGTGGTTTTGGGGATAGGGAGAGGAACATTTGGCTCATGCCTGCCTGAGGCTGCACCTGCAGCTACGTAGCTGGTTCCTGGATACTTTAAAGGGTTTCTTGAGTGTGGATGACCCTCCTTTAGCCTGTTGTATCTTTTATTCCAACCGTTCACATACCTCGCCAAACAGTAATCAACTTTCTGGCTGCTCCAGAGTAAAAGCTAGCAATGTTAAACAGAGTGGGCCTTGTGTAGTTGGGGGAAAAGAGGCTGGGGCACTTTTAGGTGTCTCAGCCTGAGGGCACACACAGTGAGTCAGCCTTGTCTCCCAGAAGAGGAGTCTCCTGTCCTGTCCACAAGTGACATACTTCATTCACTTTAATCACCACTTTGCCTGGGCTTTTTGGTCTTTCCCTTCACAGTTCTGTGGTGTCTGTTACCATTCCTCCACCGGCTCCTTCCCTCCCAAAACATTCTGGAATTTTCCAAACATGAGATCTTTTTCTCTGGTTCCCTCCCCCCATATTTGTGGGTTTACAAGCTTTTATTTCTTGACTATCATTTTCATAAAGTCTCCTGAGGCAGAGAAGAAAAACATACACGAGCAAAACGCCGTTATTAAAAAGCAAAACTTTGAAAATTATGCTGATGTCACCGCTTCACAGCGAAGTTGGGGAGGGGGGAATGTGGGAGGAATCAGTCATCCCACATTCCAACAAAATCACCCTCCCTTCTGGGGTATGGCCATGTGACTCTCCTCAGTGCGTGTTTGCCGAGTGTAGTCATAGTCTTGGTTTTTGTGAAGTTCATCTCCTTCCTGTTTCACTTGGCAAATTTCATTGGAAGCATTTCCTCCCATGTTTTGACAGATTCTTTTATAAGCGTTTTTCGGGCTTATTTATTTTATCTCTACAAGTGTTTTGCCTACATGTATGTGTGTGCCGTATGTGGATATCTAGTGCTAGAGGAGGTGGATCCCCGGGACTGGAGTTGTGGATGGTGGGGAACCACACCATGTGGGTGCTGGGAATGGAACCCTGGTCCTCTATAAGAGCAGCCAGTGCTTTTAATGGCTGAGCCATTTCTCCAATCCTGACATATTCTTTATAACTATAGCTTGACATTTTTTATTGCATTTCTTGATTTACTTGCCATGTGAGTGAACTACTGTGCCCGTGTGGAGGTCACAGAATAACTTGCAGGAGTGGATTGTCTCTTTCCATCATGTTAAGCATCTAACCCAGGTCCTGAGGCTTGGTGGCAAGTGTCTTTACTGGCTGAACTATCTCGCTGGCCCCATACCTGTAGCTTTCAGTGTGTGATAATCATCAAGGGAAATCACAAGAATGGACTTTAATCAGAATTGTAGAGTAGGGCTCTCTTACCAAATATTCAAAATATTCCTGGTATTGGCTCATAAATGCAGTGCAGAAAGGGAATGAAATAAAATGACTGCATTCAGTTTTGTTGTAAAGAAATATCATTTGACTGTTGACAGTGGAATTTAACACATGATAAGTTAATGGAAAATCTTGATAAGTTAAAAAAAATAGTGTAGGAGCAACTGAGTATATATCTGGGGGAAAAACTTGAATTCTTATCTTTGATGTGAATTCTAAACAAATTGGATGTCAAAGGAGAGAAAAGAAAAAGGGAGCCGATAAAAACACTTGAAAAATTCATTGCAGAATACTCAATAAATGGAAATTTCATCCGAGTGTGTAAGGCCAGAATCCATAAAATAAAAATGGATAGATAATGATTACATACACATATAATTTCTTCATGGTGGAAATCACCGTAAGTCAGAAGACACTCCAGGCAAACATATTTTTAGATGGGAAGACAAAAAGGACACTTTCCCCTAATGTACTCAAGGCTCCTATAAATTGATTAGGAACTGAATCAATCACTTAATAGGAAATAGGCAGACTATATTAGCCCAGCCCTGAATGAGAACACAAACCTCTGTAAACACAAGAGCAGTGTTCACTGCTGTCCAAATAAGGGGTATTCAGATGAAAACGACTGACTGGTGTTAGCCATTAAAGTTCTGACTGGCAAAGTTCAAAAAGCAGTTTAAACCTATAATTCCAGTCCCCATGAGGCAGAGGCAGAAGGATTACCCCAACTCAGAGGCCAGCCTGGTCTATAGATCTAGCCCGAGGCCAGGTCCACATAGGGAAACCATGTGTCAAAACAATCAAAACAAATCTACAAAACGGAGTGGATTGGAGCCTAGACTTGGGGCTGGAAGGCCTGTGGGGTTTGAATCCCAGATTCATTGCCTATACTTTGGGTGAATCCCTAAGGTCTAAGTCTCAGTGGAAACCAAACTATCCAAGTGTAAAGTGCAAGCCATTTAATTCAATATACCTTGTGACTTCAGATACACGTGTAATGTGTATATATTACATTCTTGATGAAGTGGCAAAAGACTTAAAAAGAAAGATTGACTAGGCCACCCAGGTGTGAGCAGGAGGGATAGCTGGGCCTCTTTGTGAAGCTCAGCGGGGAGAACTGGGGGGAGAACTGGAGTCCGCATCTTTCAGACCCTGCTTGAGCTGGAGGTGAACTTAGATCTCCGTGCAGCTGCGGTGGTCAGAACCCTGGTGTGATATTTTGTACCAGTTCCTCAGCTGAAAAATTTCCAGAAAAGCCAAGACTGGCTAGCTGGTGAATTGGAGACAAAGTTTAGTGGGATGCAAGTAGTGTTCAGGAGGAGGAGGGGGATTCTGCCTAAGCCGACTCAGAAAAACCTGTACAAGACATGAGCAGAAGAGCCCCGGAAGCCGCACCCTGACTGACTGCAGTTGCGTACCTGCGGTCCTTGAAGACTTAAGTTTTCCCAAGCAAAATCGTGGGTAAGAGAATCTGGGTGAAACTGGGTGGTGGCTGGCTCATCAAGGTTCATTTAGACAGAGCGCGGCAGCAATGATGCTCACAAAATGGTGAAAGGTGTTAATTTTGAATTCTTCAAGATTCAGTTGTGAACAAAATGACCGAATAAAGTGTAATGCATAGACTAAGTTGTCCTGGCCCAACAAGGTTGCTCAGCGGGTAGAAACTTGCTGCACAAGTCTGAGGAGTCCCTGGGACTCACACATAGTGGAAAGAGAAAACTGTTTCTCAGAAGTTATCCTCTGGCCAGGCAGTGGTGACGCTTGCCTTTAATCCCAGCACTTGGGAGGCAGAGGCAGGAGGATTTCTGAGTTCGAGGCCAGCCTGGTCTACAGAGTGAGTTCCAGGACAGCCAGGGCTATACGGAGAAACCCTGTCTCGAAAAACCAAAAAAAAAAAAAAAAAAAGAAGAAGAAGTAGTTATCCTCTGACCTCCAGACACAGGGTATGACATGTACACGTACGCACACAAATACATAAATAAATAAATGTAAACAATTTTAAAGTAAGTTATCCTATACCCCAACTATATGTTGATGCTTACTATCTACTGAAAAAAAAAGTGTAAAGATGATGTGTTTGTTTATTTTAATATAGTTGAGATTCACTTTTCTTTTATCTTAGGTATTTGGGTGCCCACCTGTATATAAATCTATGTATCACGTGAGTGCTTCATGCCCCTTCCTTCTTGGAGAAATGGGTAGATGTGGCCAGGTGCCTGACAGCCTCTTTCCAATGTGACCTTATGGGATAGCCACCCAGCAACTGCCACCCGGGTTGGCCCCTTTGGGGACTGGCTGCTTTTCCATTTGGAGAAATGAAAGATAGTGAGGTGTCTCTAGAGAAATTTTTTTCTTTTAAATGTTTTTAAAAGAGTTATTTATTTATTTCATTTATGTGAGTACACTGATGCTGTCTTCAGACACACCAGAAGAGGGCATCAGATCTCATTACAGATGGTTGTGAGCCACCATGTGCTTGCTGGGAACTGAACTCAGGACCTCTGGAAGATCAGTCAGTGCTCTTAACCCAGTCATCTCTCCAGCCCAGAGAAATTTTAATGATTAAGGAACCTGGTCCTTTCTTGGTCTCCTTCACTGAAGTAGCTGGGGGTGTGTGTGCTTAAATTATATGATTAGCAACTGTCTGCTAAATGATTTCCTGCATTGTATATTATTTATTTCTTTGAGTGAGGTTTTGAGAAATGAGATGACAGAGTTAAAAAAAATGAAGCTTAAAAAAATTGCACGTGATGACGGACACCTATAATCTCAGCATTTGGCAGGTGGGAGCAGAAAGATCAGATGTCTAGGTCATCCTCAACTACATAATGAGATTAGTGTCATCCTGGGCTAGAGATCTTGTCTCAAAAACCAAAGCTCCAAGAACTGGAGAGATAGATTAAGCTGTTTTCGAGTCATTTCTGGTTAAGAGGATTGGCTGCTCTCGTCCTGAGAACCTGAGTTTGATTTCTAGTACCCACAAGGTGGCTCACAACTGGCTGTAATTCCAGTCCCAAGGGAACTGATGCCTTCTTCAGGTCACTGTGGGCACCAGGCACACACGTATATGCATAGGCAAAACATCCATACACATACAAATAAAATTAAATGCTTGTGTGTATGTGTGCAGTGTTGCATTGTTGTATAACTGTTTCCTCTGAGACTGAAACATTCCAACCTTCAGGGAAGCTCCTTAAACAGGAAAATAAACAACAAAAGAGTTTCAGGAAGTCCCTGAAACTGACTGGATTCAGTAGGCTCTTCCCTGTCGCAGCAAGCAATAAAAGCTGAGAGTGCCACTTAAAAGAGTGGAATCAAGCTACAGAAAAGATTCAAACCAGATCAGCTACCTGAAAGAAACAGAAACCAGCTGATATATATATATATATATCATATACATATATATATATGTATATATATAAAACATATATATATATGTTTTAGACAAGGTTTCTCTGTGTAGCCTTGACTGTCCTGGAACTTGAATTTACTTTGTAGACTAAACTGGCCTTGAACTCAGAGATTCTCCTGCCTCTGCCTCTAAAGGCATGCACCACCCCTTCCTGGCTAATATTCGATTTTTATCAACCTAGAAAGAGCCCTTACATTAATTGGCAAGTCACCCATCCCCAATCCAGCTGTAATCACCTCCCTTCTGTCTCTATGGATTTACTGATTCTGAGCAATTTATATAAATGGGGTCATTCACTATATGGCTGTTTTGTTTGAAGACACATTGTTGCAATGTAGTCCACCTTGGCCTAGACTTTGTAATCTCTCTGGCTCAGCCTCCTAAATGCTGAGATTATAGCCAAACAACACCACATCCAGCCAAGTGTGGGCTTTTATGCAGGGCTTCTTTCATTTAGCACCTTGTCTTCATGGTCCTTTCATGGTGTAGCACATTGGTATTTCTCTGCTTCTTGTGGCTGAGGAGGACGTTCTCTGTCCTTTAACTGAGGAGAACATTCTTTGTCCTCTAATGTAACTGAGGAGGACATTCTCTGTCCTCTAATGTAGCTGGCATACTTTGTTTATCAACTCATCAGTTAGTGGATTTGTCAGATGTTTTGATCTTGGGTTATTTTGGAAGCTGCTGCCATGAACATTGTGTGCATACTTTCCTGTAGAAAGACTGTTTTATCCGTTGCTGGAAATAGATGAATGTGATTGCAACCTTGGCAAAACTGCACATCAAATGCTAAAATGTTCTTTTTCTTGTCCTGGGCATTTGACCTAGGGCCTCACACATGCTAGTTAAGTACTCTATCATATCTGTGTGCCTGGTCCACATACCAAGTTTCATGCTAGCCAGAGTTGGCTACACAGTGAGAGCCTGTCTTAAAAATACATACATACATACATACATAGATAAGTAAATAAAGCAATAAACAATCAAATAAATTACACACACATATAAAATTAGAGTGGTATGGCTGTATAACTACAAATACTAAAACTATGGAATTTTGTGCATTTTAGTTTATTTTTTATGTCTGGGTGTTTGCCTGACATATGTCTGTGTACCATGTGTGAGCCAGCTTCCTGCCTATGGAGGCCAGAAGAAGGCATCAGATCACCTGGAACTGGGGTTACACACCTGGTTGTAATTAGGACTTGAACCTGCATCCTCTAGAAAAGCAGCTAGTGCTCTTAACTGCTGAGCCATCTCTTCAGCCCCTGTCTACTTTATTTATTATTGTGTGTATGTGGGTGATGTAATCGGAAGGTGACTCTGGTGGTACAGTAGTCACGTGTAGGTCAGTCGGCGACTTTGGGGATCTGTTCTGCCCTCACCCCATGGCCTCCACGTAGTGCGCTTGCGACCTGCAAGTGACCTCACCTTCTCTGTCATCTTGCTGATATCTATTTATTTGTTTTTAATGCTACCTGGAATTGAATCTATAATCTCACACATGTTAAGCAAGCCTAGTACCATCCAGTCACATCGGCAGCCCTAAAATGCACACTTTACAAGGACGTATGGTGATGTGTGGCTTATAGCTCAATGAAACTATTACTTTTCCTTTTTAAATAAAAGGTAGTTAATTCTATGAAACTCTGGCATGTAGAAAACGGAGGCTGAAGGATTGCTTGAGTCCAGGAGTTCAGGACAAACCTGGGCAATGTAGTGAGAGCATGTCTTAAAATAAATAAGCAACAGAAAATAGCAGTATATAAGATAAATAACTAAATATAAAGTAATGGCATATAAAATAAATTTCTCTTCCAGTGAGTTGCAGATTTTTGTTTTTTGAGAAATGGAAAATTCCTGAAGAAATGGAAAATTTATCTGGGAAAATCTAAATTACCAATGTTTGTCTACCACCAAAAAAAAAAAAAAAAAAAAGGAAGAAACTGAAGGTGTCTTTCGAAAAATTAGTTCAGAAAAAAAAAATCTGCTTCTGGAGAATTTTCCATTCTGTTCTGTTGGCTTTTGAGACAGACACTGGGAAGGGACAGAGAGCATGGACTGAGGGAAGATCCTTCTTCTCAAAAGATGGTTATACTTTGACAGAGTCCTTACCCTGTGACCTCAGGGCAACCCCAGGACCAGTGCTCAGTCTAACAAAACGATCAATGGTTCTGAGCAAGAACAATCATTACAGACATACACTGGTGAAGACTCACCTACAGTTTCAACAGAATCAACAGGAGAGTGCACACATACAGAACATGATTCTGTTGCTTTTGAATACTGCTTAACGATAGGAAAGAGTATTGTGCTAAAGAAAAAAACCTGGATGTTAAACTGACTTTACAGGATAATTGTGAATTATGTAACTTTTTTTTACATGTGACATCAAAACAAGTTGAATAGAAAGCATTTTATAACAGTGGTCATATTGGAGCATTTCAAATTTTCTCCTTTGTGCTTTTTCTGATTTCCCATTTTTTATGCATTAGGTGAGTATTACTCATTAACCAGAAAAAAATATTACTTAAAAGATATGTTTGTATAGCATAAGGTTCAAAAAGAAATGTGTTAAAATCATAAGAAAGATAATCAATGGGAATGGTAGAAAATACACTTGTGTTTGTTTTGTTTTGTTTTTGGGATTTGAGACAGGGTTTCTCTGTGTAGCCCTGGCTGTCCTGGAACTCGATCTGTAGACCAGGTTGACCTTGAACTCAGAGATCCGCCTGCCTCTGCCTCCCAAGCGCTGAGATCAAAGGCGTGTGCCACCACTGCCTGGCTAGAATGATGCATTTTTAGTTTTGTTCTTTAGATTTATTTATTTTATGTGTATGGGTGTCTTGCCTGCATGTGTGCCACAGAGGTCAGAAGACAGCCTTGGAGTCCCTGGGAATGAAGCTACAGATGGATATGAGCCACCGTGTGGGAGCTGGGAACTGAACCCAGATCCTCTAGAAGAGCAGCCGGTGCTCTAACCACTGAGCCATGTCTCAAGCTCGCATTTTCTAATTTTATAATGAACAATTATTACTTTATGTAGCTTTGTTTTATTTTTGAGACACATTTTTACCGTGTATCCCTCCCTGACTGGCCTGAAATTTGCTGTATAGACCAGGCTGGTCTTGAACTCACAGAGCTCCACCTGCCTCTCTGTCATGCGAGTGCTGGGATTAAAGACATGCTCTACAGCAACCAGCCCTATTTATGATCATTGATAAGAACATCCATAAGCTAGATAACACTTGATATTTTTCATTGGTATTATCACTTCTTTTTTTAATTTTTTTTTTACTTTTTATTTTTTTATTTTTTTGTTTTTTTGTTTTTTTGCTTTTTGTTTGTTTTTCGAGACAGGGTTTCTCTGTGTAGCCCTGGCTGTCCTGGAACTCACTCTGTAGACCAGGCTGGCCTCTAACTCAGAAATCCCCCTGCCTCTGCCTCCCAAGTGCTGGGTTTAAAGGCGTGCGCCACCACCGCCCGGCGGTATTATCACTTCTTAATTTACAAATAAGAGTGGGTTTTTAAAAAAAAATTGTGTTTTGTTTTTTTGAGATAGTGGCTCTCATTTGGAGCTTCCCAGTGAGTCTAGGATGGCCAGCCAGTAAGCCCCGGGGTCTGTCTAGCTCCACTCCCTCAACACTGAGATTACAAGCACACATCTCCAACCATTTTCCCATGGGAACTGGGAATTGAACTTGGGTCCTCCTGCTTGTACTGGATTACTGCGTGCACTGGGTTACTCCTGCAAATAGTTTACTGAGGAAGCTATTTTTCAAGCCTCTCCACCTTTGTCATTTATGTGTCTTTGTCTGAGTCTGCGTGTGTCTGTGTCTGCCACATGTGTATAGGGTTCCTCTCCTAGAAGGCCAAAAAAAAAAAAAAAAAAAAAGTCGGATCCCCCTTGGAGCTGGAGTTACATAGGTGGTTGTGAGCTGCCCGATGTGGGTGCTGGGAAGGCAACTTCTATCCTGTGCAAGAGCAGCAAGTGCTCTTAACCACTGAGTCAATTCTTCATCCCCTCCACCCTTTTTACATTTAATTTGTCATCTTAGTTGGGACTTGCTGTATAGCTAACAATGAGGCTAACTCTGACCTCCAGATCCTCCTGGGTTTTGGGATGGCAGGCGTGGACCATCACAATGCCTCCAAGCCTTCACGGCACCGGGGACTTAAGTCCCTCAACATTCTGATGCCTTTCCCAGGGTCTCCTGTACAGCACCCAGACCTGCAAGTGTTTTCATGTTCCTAGGACCCCTACTGCCCTGGGTTGATTCTGCGCAGAACATGTGCGCTCAGGGGTGTTGTCGGGTCTCCTATCCACCATGGAATCCTCTGGTTTCATCCAGAAGCCCACGCCACAGCAATAATTCAGACTTGAGCCTACTGTCAACTAAATGCCTGACGTCATTTCCACTGCGACCGCTGTTAACTCCTGTCTTCCTCGCTTCTACCCAAGCAGCAGATTTTCTGGACCCTGTTGCTCTTGCTTTTTCGGTTGGCCACAGTGTAGGGCAAAAGGGAAGGTTTCCTTGACTCGCAGAGAAGCACAGGGTGAGGGTGTGTGTGTGTGTGTGTGTGCGCGCGCGCGCGCGTGTAGTTACTTTTGCCATTCGGACCTCATAGGAAGGTGTCAATGGAACTTGGAAAGATTTGTCTGCTTTATTTAGGATCCTTCCATTGGCTTTTTTTTTTTTAAAGAAAGAATCTATAGCAGCTTATGATAATATGAATAATGCAGCTTTTCTTTTCAGTTAGTTCCCACCTTGTTCTTCATATCTAACGCAGGGTTCTGTGCAGTCTAGGCAACTGAAGACAAAGCTTTGTTGGTGGAACGCTTTGCCTAGCAAGCGTAAAGCCATGTGTTCCGTTTTCCTCATAGAAGCCAGCATGAGGGGCATGCATGGACTTGAAGTCCTCAGGATATGGAGGCCAAAGGGGCAGATGTCACATCTCCAGCACTAGATATATGCCCTTGACTGCTCTGAGCACCTTGATAGTTCTTCCTTCATTTCCACTCTCTGTCTCTGGACTTAGGTTGCCCAGGCTGACCTTGAACTTGCCATATAGCTGAGGATGACCTGAACTCACGTGGACCTTCCAAGCAGGTGCTGGGATGATGGTGCTAATCTTTTTTTAAAAAAAAAAAAAAGCCGGGTGGTGGTGGCGCACGCCTTTAATCCCAGCACTTGGGAGGCAGAGGCAGGTGGATTTCTGAGTTCGAGGCCAGCCTGGTCTACAGAGTGAGTTCCAGGACAGCCAGGGCTACACAGAGAAACCCTGTCTTGAAAAACAAAAAAAAAAAACAAAAACAAAAACAAAAAAAAAAAACCAAAATAAAAAAAAAAAAACAAAAAAACAGGGTCTCATTCAATTCAGACTGGTTTTGAACTTACTGTGTAACCAAGTATGACCATAAGCTTCTGACTATCCTGTTCCCACCTCCAGACTGTTGCGACTATAACTGTGCATCATGACGCCTGGGTTCATCAAGTACATGTTAGGCAAGTCCTTTACCAACTAAGATATAGCCCCAGCCCTTGTCATTAATTGTGTGTGTGTGTGTGTGTGTGTGTGTCCCATGCATGTATGCCTATGCACCACCTACATGCCTGGTCCCTGCAGAGGCCAGTAGAGTGTGTCAGATGTCCTAGAACTGGTGTTCTAGACAGTGGTCAGTTGTCAACAGGCATTCTTAATTTCTGAGCCATCTTTCTAGCTTGTACAGTCTGTATATAGTCTACATTCAGATCCATGCATGGTCTCTATACCTGTGGGTCTCCCCAAGAACAAGCCAAGGAAAACCAAAGCACCTCCACTTTTTTGGGTACTCTGTCCTCGGAGTGGACACTCACTTTGGTTTTTCTAGAAACACAGAGTCCCTGCCCAAGATGGCAGGAGAGGAATTCTCTCCATATTCTTGACTGGATGGATGGCTTTCTGCCGCTATGGAAAGTGCTTTTTGAGAACACAGGGTGAGCTAACTCTGTATGTTTTCCTGTTGCGAGGGTTTGCTCGACAAGACTATTATTTCACCTGTATTTGGAAGGAGTTGCTTATTTTGGCAACCTTTCTTTGTTATGAGAATTTGCAGGAACCAGATTCCACATTCAGAAGTGCTGTGGGCCAGGCTTCACACTGTGCAAGCTCAGACCCACAGTCTGTAGGTTTCTGAATGGGCTCAACAGCTGGAACACAGCACAGCTGTGCTCAACGGCTTTCCTTAGACATCAGATCCTGAATGTTTTAAACATCCAAATGCAGAGATGTGAGTGATAGCATTGAATGAGCTGAATTCAGAAAAAAAAAAAAATTGACCGTTTTTTTTTTTTTAGATTTATTAAAATATATGTTGCGGTAAATCTCCAACTCAAATAGGACCGGTCAAATAAAACACAACTCAATAATTACAATATATTCTGCAAGCCTAGAT
Source organism: Grammomys surdaster (assembly GCF_004785775.1). Lineage (NCBI taxonomy): Eukaryota > Metazoa > Chordata > Mammalia > Rodentia > Muridae > Grammomys > Grammomys surdaster. The sequence goes on along the minus strand of NW_021604790.1, from coordinate 6,831,875 downwards.
TGGGCAGATTCACCACTTTACTACTCTGTTCCCCAGCTATGAGACCCTTATAACTTGAGGGTTTTCCAGACCCTGCGTCTGTCCTTCTACCGCCTGCTTCCCAGTCGTCCTCCTCCATCATCCTCCGTCATCTTCTCTCTCCTCTCTCTGTTGCTTATTTTGATCAATAAAATCCTGAACCTTTAGTTTTACTTGTAATCTTTTTTCTAATGCAAGGAATTTTTTATCTAGGGCCCTGTCTTTTGAGAAGACATAGTAAATCTTGAGAATTAATGTTGCAATACCGATAAATGATAAGGTATCTATTCTTCCTAAGTTGACTCCTGTCAAACCATTCAAAATATCCTCACATAAAACCCAAAAGATACTTATTGTGTTTCTCATCTTGAAGTATCAAAAGGTTATATATCTTTTTTCTATATCAAAGAATTACCAGCCGGGCGGTGGTGGCGCACGCCTTTAATCCCAGCACTTGGGAGCCAGAGGCAGGCAGATTTCTGTGTTTGAGAGTTTGAGGCTAGCCTGGTCTACAGAGTGAGTTCCAGGACAGCCAGGGCTACACAGAGAAACCCTGTTTCGAAAAAACAACAAAACAAAACAAAACAAAACAAAACAAAAAAAGAATTACCTGGTTTGGAGCCCTCGGTTCACTCTTCCTGCCTGAAAACTATCTCTATCTCGCAGGCAGTTTGTGTTCTAGGATCACCTGTTCCTCCCTGCAGTTTTTACAGGGCACTGATCAAGCACGCTGCAGGCTGAGTGCTGCTCCTGACTCTGGTCGTAGCTCTTTGTTTGGGGTTGGGGGTTGGAGCCTCTCTGCCATTCTTTGTAGGCCCCACAGATTCACTCAGCTTTTTATGGGGGTTTTACCTCAGGTTAGTTGAGTTCTAAGGAATAAGTTGGGCGCCAATTTGTTGTGGTAAATCTCTAACCCAAATAGGACTAGTCAAAGAAAACACAACTCATTAATTATGAATATATTCTGCAAGCCTAGGTTGGGCAGATTCACCAAATATATATAATTTAAAATATTTTTATTTATTGTATTAATTTATATTTTGAATGGTACACTATGGAATCCTGGCTAGACTAGAACTCACTATGGGGACTACGCTGTTCTCAAACTCACCTGCCTCTGCCTCCAGAGTTCAGGCTTTCTTTTTATTTTTTAACTCTGTGTGTGAGTGTGTGTGTGTGTATACTATGGATATATGTGTGTATGGAGGGGGTGTTTGTACAAATAAGTGCTGTACCCTTGGAGACCAGAGGAGGCGTCAAATTTCTCTAGAGCTGGAGTTACAGGCTGTTGTGAGCTAACCAAAGTGGGTGCTGGGAACCAAAGTTAGGTCTTCTCCAAGACTAGTACATGTCTTTAATTACTGAGTTATCTTTACAGCGCGTGCGCGCGTGCGCATACAGGCACACACACACAAAACATACTTTATATTTTTTTGGAGACAGGTTCTCATATAGCACAAACTCACTATGTAGTTGAAGATGACCTTGAATTGATCCTCCTGCCTCCTCTGGAGGAATGGAATTGCAGGTGTGTCTCACAATACCAAGTCTATGTGTTTGGTACTGGGCATAAACTCAGGGCATCTTCAAGTGTGCTAGGCAAGCACTCTGCCAACTGAACCAATCCTTACCCTATAGACTTGTTTTAACAATTACATAAGAATTTATTAATGATATTAAATGATATTTATAAATAATATTTATAAATGATATTTATAAATCATTCTGAAGTTTTGTTGCTATTGTTGTTGTTTTGTTTTTGAACCAGGTATCTTGTGTAGCCCAGGCTGGCCTCCAATTTGCTAGGTAGCCCAGGATGTCTTTGAATTTCTGATCTTCTGGATTAAGTTACGGGACTATACCACTATTCTCTGTTTACATAGTAGTAGGAATTAAACCCAAAGCTTCCTAGTGGCAGGCACTCTACTAACTGAGCTACATTCCCGGAACCTCTGAAGGGTATTTTAACCAGAGACTAACTTGATAATTAAGAGGGAATTCAATTTCTTTGAAGTTTATGGGGTTTCGGCAATAAATATTTGTTGAATGAATGTAGACTGTATGTTTGCTTTGCCAGCACAGTAGAAAGGCTATTCCTGGTTGATTGCCATATGGAGTATGTTTTGAGGCAGGGCACAATAGAGTGGGTGGGATTTTGCCTTTGGTCTTAAATATTTGGTTTTTATTTATTTTTAATTTTTAATTTTTAATTTTTATTTATTTATTTATTTATTTTTGGTTTGGTTTTTCGAGACAGGGTTTCTCTGTGTAGCCCTGGCTGTCCTGGAACTCACTCTGTAGACCAGGCTAGCCTCGAACTCTCGAACTCAGAAATCTGCCTGCCTCTGCCTCCCAAGTGCTGGGATTAAAGGCGTGCACCATCACAGCCCGGCAAATATTTGGTTTTTAGATGCTCTCTTCTGGTGGCCTTGTCTCAGCCTCAGTGTGTTGAGCTTTTTTTTTTTTTTTTTTTTTTAACTCCCTGGATTGAGTCCACACCCTACTTCTACTTGGCCTCTTCTGTGGCTCTGGCTAAGTGTCCTTGTCAGGAGCCTAGGTGATGTTGATTATGCATTAGGTTAGCTCAATGAATACCCCTTGAACTGCAGATGTGGGACTGTTTTCATATTCATATATATATTTTAAATGTGTGTGCAGTGTGTGCAAGCGCATCTAAATTTTCTCTGTGTGTAGGCACACTCGTGTGTGTGTGTGTGTGTGTGTGTGTGTGCACACGTGTGGCAGAAGCTGATGTAGGTCACCTTCCTTGATGCCTCTTTACCTTATTTCTCTAGGTAGGGTGTCTCCCTGAATCTGGAAGCTCACCGATTATTTTTCAGCTTGTCCTAGGGATCTGTTGTCTCTGTCTCCCCAGAGCTAAGATTCTAGGTGGGCTACCATACCCGCCCTGCTCTATATGATTGCTGGGGATCTGTACTCTAATCTTGATGTTTATGTAACAAAGACTTTTATCCACTGAGACATCTTGCTAACTACCAAGGGGCCAGGGCATTTACTGCTGTACAGTAGTGTATCAGAACATCAGGCTTCCTGAGAGGAGAGAGTCCCTATTCAATTTAATTCTTATTCAAAAAGTCCTTCTTCTTAGACCCTAGCTAGGCCTCAAGAAGTGTATTTTCCCACTCTATTCTTGGTATCCTGCCCAGCTTGCATGTGAATAAGCCCAGGCTAGCCTGTTAGGGGATGAGGGTCCTTGTAGAATAATAGGTGGACCATTCCAACTGAGGCCCTCTTAGGCCAGCTAGTCCCCAAGTAGTTCTCAGTTGACCAAAGAGATTTGGGTGTATCCAGCTGAGATGGGAAAGCTCAGCCCAAGTCACTGACCCATTTAGTGGCAAGCTAAATAAATTGTTGTGGCTTTGCTCACTGAATTACGAGTGTGTTTATTGCAGAGCTAAGCTGAGTGGTACGCCTGTTAGAGAAAGCAATTCACGTCTGACTGGCTGGTTTCATTTGCCTTGATCTTAAGACAGGTTTGGAACTCCTGTGTCCTTTCCAAATGTTCACAGCTCCCCCATTGTAGATACCACTAGCCGGGTGACCCTGGGCAAACCATTTTCCTCTCTCCAAATTTTATTTTCTCCCTTGTAAAACATGGAAACTAATTTGAAATAACTTACCCGATATCCGTTCTTAGCCCCCATAGTTCCTAACAGGCTGATTTCACTCAGATAATCACGTGTCTTCTATATGTTGGTTAGTCTTAGAGACTCTACCCACTTCTCCCCCCGGCTATATTTACAAAGGTTATTTATTTATTTATTTGGGGATGGGGTCTCATGTAGCCCAGAATAGCCTTGAGAATAACTTGGCATTGCTAAGTGTTCTGATCTTCCTGCTTCTGTCTCCAAGTGCTGAGAAAGCTAATTACATTACCACCCGTGTTTATAGCCTGGGCATTGAACCTGGCACCGTGTGTGTGCTAGGCAAACAGTGTCCTAGAGGAGATGCTTCAGTGCCTCTGTTACCATTTCTAGTGCTTAGCTTAAGAAGGAACATCTCAAATTCTAGTGAGAGGAAGTATGTGGGTACAAAGTTGCTTCTGGTAGGTTTCTTCCTGTCTAAGGAGACAGAGGAAGCCAGCTGTGGAATCTGTACCTGTAACGTTAGCATTAATCTGTAATCTGTAACGTTAGCATTTGGGAAGCCAAGGAAGGAGGATCAGGATTTCAAGGCTATTCCTGGGTTCATAGCAAGTTTGCTTGAGGCTAGCCTGCTATACAAGAGTCCCTGTCACAAAACAAAACGGAGCCCCCACCTCCGCCCCCCAATAAGGCGACAGAGATGGAGCTGTGCTTCTTCTGAGGACAGTGGTTTGTATATGAGGCTTGGTACAGGAGCCACCATCCTGTGCTCATGGAGAGAGTTGATGAGGCCAAAGCCCCAAAGGGAGATGGAGGCCTGAAACCGATAGAACCCGAGTGTTTGAATGAACTACTGGACACTGAGACTCCAACCAGGAGACAAAACCTGTCTAAAACCACCTTGTTAAATGGGATGATAATCTTCTGTTTCCTGGGCCTCACTCGGGGCTCCCTTTTCCCTTTTTCTCTCTTCTTCTTTCTTCTCTCTCCCTGGCTGCTCTCCTGTCAGGTCTTCTGTATCCTGGGATTTGCTACAGTTGATAACGACCTTGAATTCCTCTTGCTTCTACAACCCAAAGGCTGGATGAAATTACAGATGTGAGCAGCCACCATGCCTTCTTTATGTGATGCTGGGGATAAAAGCCAGAGCATGGTAGGTAAGCAATTACTCCCTAGGCTGCACCCCAGCTCTAAATGATCTCTGTCTGTCTCTGTCTCTCTGTCTCTGTCTCTCCCTCCGTGTGTGTGTGTGTGTGTGTGTGTGTGTGTGTGTGTGTGTTGAGACAAAGTTTCTCTGTGTAGCTCTGGCTGTCCTGGAACTCATTCTGTAGATCAGGCTGGTTTTGAACATGGAGAGCCACTTGCCTCTGCTTCCCAAGTTCTGGCATTAAAGGCATGTGCCACCACCATCCAGCATGATCTATCTCTTAATAAATCCTTTTATAATTAGATTGAACTCTTTTCCTTGAATAGTAACCGGTTTCAGATTTTGCAGGTGTTGGGGGGAAAATGATGAACTGAACCTTACTGGCCCTCTCTGGTTTGGTGCCTGTGTTTTTCTTGCAGTTGTAGTCCTCATGTAGGGGTTGGCATGATACCCAGGGAGCCAAATCTAATCTGTTGTCTGCTTGTGTGAATGGTTTTATTAGTGGGATAGGGATGTAGCTCAGCGGTAGCAGCACGAGGTCCCAGAGCTCCCAATCTCCAATACCCTTTTTCTTTAAAAACAAAACAAAACTATGTGCTTATAACCTTTATTAGTGCGCATCCATACATACAACTACTTTAACATTTAAAAAAAATTAAATTTAAATTTATTATGTGTGCAGAGGCCCAAAGGACATTTTATTCTCTTATTCCTTATTTTACGGTAGAGTCTCTCTCTTTTCTGTTATGGTATGTACTCCAAACTAGCTAGCTAACAAACTTCTTGATGATTCTCCTGTCTCCACTTCCCATCTTGCCGTAGGAGAGCATGGATTACACACGCACACACCATTGCATCTGGGTTTTTTATGTCTGGGGATTGAACCAGGGGTTGTTGCTTTTTGCAGCTCAGCCGTATCCTCGGTCTGCATTTTGCATTGAGTATTTGCAATGGAGGTGTTTATAGCATCCATAATTAAATGTTTATCACCTAACTTTTTACAAGAAAAGTTTACAAACCTTGCTTGTTCTGGATCCAATGCTTCACCACCTTGGTGAGGATTCTCCTGGAACCTATTGACTGATGCTGATGCAATGTCTGTCAGGGAGACTGGGCTTTACTGGATGGCGAAGTCAGGATGCTGTGGGCAGGTGACTGAAAACCTGACCCACACTTGATGGTAGTTTTAAGAATGGCCCAGTATAGGGCCTTACATAGGATAACGGAGTCCAGGTTTACTCTCTCCAACTTTTAGATACTCTGTTTTTTTCCTTTTTCTTTCTAAAATTACTTCAAAAATTTTTACATTTTATATGTATGGGTATTTTGTCTATATGCATATGTATGTATCGTATATATGCCTGGTGCCTGCAGAGTCCAGAAGAGGATTCCGAATCCCCTAGAACTGGAGTTATGGATGATTGTGAGCCATCATGTGAGTTCTGGGGCTTTAATGGGTTTTCTGTAAGAACAGCAAGTACCCTAAATCACTGAGCCATCCCTCTAGCCTGTGTTAGCTAATTTTTTATTGCTGTGATAAAGCACCATGACCAAGACAACTCCGAGAAGAGAGAATTTATTTGTCTTTACAAATAATGTCTGTTGTCCTAGTTTTTATCCAGTAGGAAAGAAGTTTAAGAAAAGAACCATTGTTTCAATGTTCCTAGTAGAGCTAAAACTGAAGAACCATCACTTTGATAGATACCTGAGGCATTAAAAAGCCATTTTAAGAAGCAATAGGTAATGGATGGTTCTCCTCTTAACCTTTGTGTACCATGTTTGTTTGTTTCGATTTTGAGCCTGGATCTTTTGTATGTTTGTTTGTTTGTTTGTTTTGTAGCCCTGGCTGTCCTGGAACTCACTATGTAGACCAGGCCAAGAACTAGGAGATATCCCTGTCTCTGCCCTCTGAGTACTGAGATTATAGGCATGTACCATTACTCTGCCTGATTTGAGGCAGGACATTAAGCAGCCCAGACAGGCCTGACTTGTTAGCCAACAATGGCCTTGAACGTCTGATCCTCTTGCCTCTGCGTCCAGAATTCAGGGATCACAGGTGCATCCCACTCTTACTGGTCCTTTGTGCATTATTTATAAAAGATACATACAGTTCTGGAGAGATGGCTCAGTGGTTCAGAGCATGTGCTGCTCTTCCAGGGGCTCCAGATGGCTCACTTACAACCCTAGCTCCAGGGAGAGCTGATGCCTCTGGACTTCACAGGCATTTGCCCTCACGAAGATACCCATACAAAAATCATTGCAAGACACAAACACTGTGCCTCTTTTTGGTTATTTTACCTCCTCTACTGATTACACGCTCTGAGAACAGTGGTAAGAATCTTATATTCTTAGTAAATACCATTTTTGAATGCATGAACAGAAAGAATATTCAATTAATGATAGGGTTTGGAATTATTTTCCTCACACATTTTTTTCTCTCTTCACATTTTTTCATATATTTATATTATAAAAGCATTCCTTTTTGTCACTAAAGAAAATGAAACATGAAAACCTGCAGAGAAAGATTGCATGCCAAATTCATGATGGCTGTTTCCCCCAGGGACAGAGAGAAGAAGGGAGAGGAAATTTTCATGTTTTTTTAAAATATAAAAACATCTGAAGAAAAAAAAAAGATCTTCGGGAACACGATTTTCCATGGTTGCATAATAGTTTATCATATGACTATACCAATTATTTTTAAACCAATCTTCTGTCGTACATTTCTGTGCCTTTTCCAACTTGTTCTCCTGTGCAGTTTCCGGATGGATAATCTTGTTTTATGTGCACTCCTGATTGTTTCCTTAGACTTAGATTCCTAGAGTGGAATTACAGGGTATAACGTGTGTTTTGACATTTATTTGTAGATTCTTTTCTCAATAAGGTCCAAACCAATTCAGTGGGTAGGGTTTTAAAGCCACAATAACAAGTTATAAAAAAAGGAATGGCCACTGAGAGTTTAATAACGAAAACAATTCTTGACAAATTCTAAGCTGGGTGTGGTGTTCACGCCTGTAACCCCAGCACTCTTGAGACTAAAGCAGGAGGATCATGCCAGCCACCCGGGGACATGCCAGCCACCCAGGGACGTGTATTGAGTACCAAGCCAGCCTGGGCTATGTAGCAGGAGACCTTGTCTCAAAAACAAACAGACAAAACATCTCTCCCTGAAAAGGCACCTGGACCAAAAAAAAAACCCCAAACAACAACAACCTCTCCACAGTAGCCCCCCTCTCCCCAAAAGCCAAACCAGCCAATCAACCGAAAGGAACCAACTTAGTTCTAGTCTTGCTTCCTCTCTCTCCTCCTTCCTTCTCCCCTTCCCCACCCGACTTCTCCTCCTTCTGAGGTATACTCTCGCTATGCTGTCCAGGATAGTGTTTAATTCACAGGCTTATATCCCTTTGGAGGCGAGTGACCCTTTTATAGGGGTTGTCTAAGACCATGGGAAAGCACAGATATTGACATTATGCTTCATAACTGTAGCAAAATTATGGTTATGGAGTAGCAACAAAAATAACTTTATGTTTTGGGGTCACCGCAACATGAGGAATTGTGTTAAAGGGTTGTAGCATTAGAAAGGTTGAGAGCCATTCTTCTCGCGTCTCAGTGCCTCTCAGCAGCTAAGAAAATAACTGGAAGTTACACTGTCTACTGTTTCAAGACATGGATACATTCTAGCATTTTCATCTGTAGCTGTTTGCAAAAGTCAAGATTACACTGTTTTGTAATGATATTAAAAGTCATTGAATCTGTTTTCAATGGGCTCTTTGCTTCCGACTCAACTGGATGTCAGTCAGGTAATGTGTCTGACTTTCCCTTCTAAGGAATTCAGTTTCCCTGGATTCCAGTGGCCTTCAGTACACCTACCCTGTTTATTTTTTTTCCCATTTTGTCAGTCTTAACCTTCCATGATGGAGGCACTGCCATAATCCAGCCCTACCTCAAAGAAAAGTCTAAACTTTTGGTGAGACATTTTAGGAGTGTTACATTAAAGACCAAGTGTTTGCCATGTAGCCCGGGCTAGCCTGGAACTCACCATCCTATGGTCTCACCCTTCCAAGTGTTGGTATTATAAGAGTGTGCCATGACACCAGGCTATGTATTTTAAGATAACAAGGGCTGGGGAGATGGCTCATTTAGTAAAGAGTTTGCAAAACAAGCATGAAGACCCAGGTTCAGTAACTCTATGTAAGGCATGTAAAAAAGTCAGGCAAGAAGCCTGGCATGATTGTGCACACGTTTGATCCCAGCACTCAAGAGACAAAGGTAGGTAGTTCTCTGAGAGTTTGGGCTCTGGTCTACCAGACTGGCTCCAGGGTCAGTTGAAAAAACCTTGTCTCAAAAGTGAGATGAAGAGTAATGGACACCAGGGATTAACTTCTAGTCTATACATACAAACACAGACACACAGACAGACACAGATACACACACAGACACAGACAGACAGACAGACAGACACACACACACAGACACAGACAGACAGACAGACACACACACAGACACATATACAGACACTTACAGACACAGATGCACACACAGACACAGACAGACGGATACACACACATCTGCTATTTTAAAGTCTAGTAAAAATGCAGATGGAAGAGGCTCTCTTGTGATTATCCCAGTTAGCTACAATTAAGTGAAATGACATGCCTCTAAGAAATATATAAACAGACGAATTTACACTCAAATAATACCATCTATCAAGTAGTCAATTATATTATGTAAAAGATGCACAATTGAACCCTCTTTTCTGCTCTGACACGACACATGGACTGGAAGGTGGATATTTGAAGGCAAGAAGAGAAAAGAGCCAGGAATCTGAACGATGCGAGTCTTTAGGTGGAGCTGAGGCGGCAGGCCGAGTCCAGGTAATGCCAGGAATACCACTCAAAATGGTTTGAGCAGGAGCCAAAAGGCAAGAGCAGCCATTGAGGGATTTTTTTTTTTTTTAAAGCAGTGGTTTGACATTGACACATGAGCTTAGGAGTCATGTTGATCTCATTCTGGCCCATAGTCTCTGCATTACCCATAAAGACTGCATCGCACAAATATTTCCCTATCTCCTCCCCTCCCCTTGGAGAATCGTGTTGTAGCTACTACAGTGTGTATTTTGAAGATGATTGGAAATGACTTCCTTTTGGTCTGCTCATGTAGCTCAGTTGTCCAAAGTAGTTGCTTTGGAGTGATGTCCCGCTCCCTTTCCCTGGGGGCTGAGGCTGCTACCTCATCTAGAAAAGACGTGTTGCTTCATGAGATCGGCTTACAGCACAGCACGCACAGATAGCTCTGCAAACATTTCATTGTAATACTTCCATGCTTAAATCACCAAATTGGCTTTGGAAAATATGCAATCTCTTCAAATTACATTTTCTTTTCAGCTCCGTATTCACCGTCTAACAAGCTAAATCGTATACTTTAGACATCTGAGAATGGGTACACAAAATGGCCTTGAGTTGCATGGTTCTCTGTTTGGGAAAAAACAAAACAAACTAGAAAGGCACAGTATTGGGATTGAGGAGATGGCTCAGTGGGTGTAGGGGTTGCTACGCAAGCAGGGGGATCCAAGTTTAGCTCTCCAGTTCTCTTGAACACTTACGTACGGGCAGCACTGTAACCTGCACTAGGAAGATGAAGGGCAGGTAGATCTCAGCAGCTCACTGGCCAGCCAGTCTAGATGACAATGGGATGTCTACATTCATTTTTGAGACCTTGTCTCAAAAAATATAGTAGAGAGCAACAGAGGAAGACAATTGATGTTTCTAGCATTTTTTCTTTTTTTTTTTTTTTTTGCATTTTCATCCTTTTAAGAGAAGTACCACTTAAAAACAAACAAGGAAACCACCACTCACATTGAAACAGGACCTCATCTTAACTTGGTTGTGCTTCCTAAGATCCTAAGGTCATATTCACAGGAACCCAGGGGTTGGGACTTTGATGCATCATTTCTGGGAACACAGTTCTACCCACAGCAGGGAGTTATTTAGCTCACTTGTCTCTTGGACACTACTTTGCAATACAAGATCTGATCAGTTTTAACACTTAGGCAGAGGACATGGCGGTCAATTTAAGGCCAAGCGAAGTAGGTGTGATAGGATTGGTAGTGGGTCCTTTGCGGGTTTTGTTGTTTTGTTTTTTGTTTTGTGGTTGCTGGGAATTGAACTCAGGATCTCTGGAAGAGCAGACAGTGCTCTTAACCACTGAGCCATCTCTCTAGCCCAAGGTAAGGTCTTCTAAAGGGTTATTTGGGCATAATATGATGTTGGGCAGAATTTAGTGGGCGATGAACTTTTTGGAAATCCATGGGTATTTGGTTATTATCCCTTGATCAGCATAGTTCAAAATGCACACAACACAATTGACATTTGCCATTTCAGAAACTTTTAAGTATTTATTCTGTGTGCGTAAGCGTGTGTGTGTGTGTGTGTGTGTGTGTGTGTGTGTGTGTGACATGCATTAGACATCAGAAGAAGGCACTGGATTCAATGGAGTTAAATGCAGTTGTGAGCCACTATGTGCATGTTAGGAACTGAATCCAGGTTCTCTGCAAGACCACCTCACCACTGAGCCATCTCTCCAACCCTTCAGCTGATTTTCTTACATAGTCTAGGCCCACCTGCATAGGGATGGTGCTGCCCACAGTGGTCCTAACCCGCTTATATTAATCATCAACCAAGACAATGACTTACAGACTTTCCTACAGGCCAGTCTGACTGAGGCAATTCTTTAGTTGCCATTCTCCCTTCCCAGGTGGCTCTATGTTATGTCAAGCTGAAAACAGAAACAAAAACAAAACAACAAAAACAGCAACAAAAACAAAACCCCCCAAACCAACCAACCCAAACAAACAAACAAACAAACAACAACAACAACAAAAAGAAAAGAAGAGAAAAGAAAAGGAAAGAAAAACAACTAACCAGGACAGATATTTGGAGGATGAAATATAAGCAGATTAGAAGTATTGGCAGGGAAGCTATCACCTTCGCCATCTCCTTCATGAGAGTTTAGAAGTCTGAGAGCTCCTCCCCGTCTGCCAGTCTGACTGATCTCCTCTTATCTATTTGAAAGGACTATGGTTTTACAATTGGCTTCATCAGCTGCCAACCCTATGATCTCTCAACTCAGCTCCCCACAGCTAGCTCAGTCAGCCAGTGGCCAGTGTCCCCATCTCATATTCCAAGGGCAGAAAACCAGATTGGCTTCTTGTATGCCGTTTCCAAATCAGCTGATGCTACACTCACCTACTGTAAACATGGCTACCCAGGATCTTTGTTTACTGTGAGGTGACGATTCCCTGCTCCAGTAGCATTGAAAATGCAAATTCATGGCCTTCAGCCCAGGGACTGAATTTGGAGATCTGAAGTGGAGCCCAAGGTTATCAGCCGGGTTGATTTTCTCAGAGGGGATCATTTAGGGACTGTCAGTCAATCAAGTTAGAGGGTAAAAATCAAATGCTTGACACAGGGAGGGGGATACACAGATCTGGAAAGACATTAGACGGAGATGGGACTTCGGTTTCCATCTTGGAGACCAGATCTGCTGGAGGAAGAGGACATAAAAGAGTGCAGAATGTGGCTTAACCATAGAGCCTGTTGGAACAGGACTAGCCATGAGTACTCCTGTGATCCCAAAGGCCAAAGCAAAGACCAATGCACAGTGATAGGAGAGGGAGGCTCACACTGACAACTCTACTTCAGTCTCATGACTTCTGACATATTAGATGGGTATTATCATGTCCAGTGACAATCTAATGTTAAGTCGAATTCATAAAATATTAAAAATGAAGAAAGCTAATTTCTAAAGCTCTTAAAGCTGACTACCTGATGCCTGCTTTTTTCCCCATGGCACAGATGCTATATGAAATTAGAAATTCACACTATAAAAATAGCTTTGCAGGAGTGCCGTTATTAACATAACCTTACTTCAGACTTTTTTTTTTTTTTTTTTGGTGGTAGAGATAATACCTCCATGTAAAAATGTATTAATGGCTACAACAGGAGGAATACCAAGTCCAGATGTTAAGCATTTTCTTGCAAAGTCATATTAAATTAAATGTTAGCCCAGGAAAACAGAAACATGTTTCAGCAAAGGATTTTAAATATTCTTATGACTGTGTGTAGATTTTCATCACTGGTCTAGGATATCGTTATAAACGATACCATGCTAAGTGACCAGTAAAATATCCAATAAAATGTGTAAATCTTTTGGTTAAAATGCTCTTTAGCACATGCTATTATAATATCTTCATCTTTAAAACTTACATTTATTTGTGTGTGTGTGTGTGTGTGTGTGTGTGTGTGTGTTTATGCATGCCAGAGGAAACTTTCTGCTCCTCTTTCTGTTGTTTGGGGCCCAGGGTTCAAACTCAGGTCCTAAAGCTTGGACCCAAGTGCTATAAACTGCCACTCCAGCTCTCCCACCAAGTTACAGCCTTTTTACTGGACAGTTATGTTAAGTGATACTTCTGGGAAAAGATTTTTTTTTGCATGTGTGTATTTGTGGTATGCATACATGTAGCTATATGTGATAGTACATGTGTGTGCATTCATGTGCTTATGGAAGCCAGAAATGGATGTTGGGTGTCTTTCTGAGGCAGGGTCTCTTGATGAACTCAGAGCTTGTAGGTTTGGGTAGTGTAGCTAGCCAGTTTGCCCTAGGGAGCCCCTGTCTCAGCCACCTGAGCACTGGGATTGCAGGTGAACATCATACCCTCCTGGCTGGGCTCCGGGAATTAATTAAAATTCTGGTCCTCATACTGGTGTGCTAGGTGCTTTAGCCTCTGAGCCATCTCCTCAAACCAAAGATTGATTTTATTGGTATGAAATTGGTGGTGTTAGTATACTTGAGACAAATGCTTAAACCAATGATTGTATAAAAGGTTCACAGCACAATCCTATGGAGAGCAGATTAGAAGTCACAAGGGGACAAACAAAATAGCTTTGAAAAGCTTTCTGCAATTCCCACATGTGTCAAAGGTATGTGCTGATACAATTTGCATTGGAAATGGATTCCAACTTCAGGGAGAAAACAAAGGATGATTTGCTCAAGAATTGTTATTTTTCCTTTGTTTGCCCTCAAAACTGTGTCTTAATTGTTGCTGTGACAAAGCATGGGGTGCATCTGATGCTGAAATTGAATCTAACGAGACTCAAACGTCTCTTAGCAGTGTAATTTAGATGGGGCAGGTGTTCTCAAAGCCCAGTGCTCTTGAGGAGCAGACCTGCATCACTTGGGCAACTGTGTTACCTGGGCCAGGTGGCTCACATCTGCAAACCCAGAGATCTGAAGGCTGAAGCAGGAGGATTACTGTGAGTTTGAGGTCTGCCTGGCTGCTAGCAAGTTCCTAGCAGAGTGAACTACAGAGTGAAGCATATTGCAATGATACCCCAAACAAGGGCTGGATATAACTCAGCAGTAGAGTGCCTGCCTAGTAGGCATAGGGCCCTAGGTTCCTTCTCTAGCAACGGTGCAGGGTAGGGGGGAGGGAGGAAATAATGGGGCCCCTGGAAAGAGGCTCAGTAGGTAAAAACATTTGCCTAGCAAGCCAGATGAATTCAGTTTGATGTAAAGGTGAAAGAAGAGAGAACCAATTCTACTAAATAATCATTTCTCTCTCACACACACTTCTGCTGGCCCCATATACACTAACAGTGGGTGAATAAATAAGAGTACTGTCTAGACTGAAACAGCCCCATCCCCTAGGTGTGGGATGTAGCTCTCTGTGTTTAGCAAGTTCTCCAGGTAATGCTGATGCATACTCAAGTTCCATGGGCTGGTAGTTTCTAAACTTGGTTTGGATCCGAGTGCCCATAGAGTTTTTACAAACTGCCCTCATCTTGACTTCAGGAAATTCTGATTCAGTGGACCAGGGAAGGGCTTTAGCCGTCAAAGTTAGCAAGTCCTCTCCTCCCTCCTTTCTTTCTCGTTTTATTATTATTGTTATTGTTAAAGAATTTTATGTAGCTCAGGTTGACCTTGAATTCACTATATAATCAGTGATGTCCTGGAATATAAGTATGTGCTGAATTAGTTTTATGCAAGCTGAGGATTGAACCCAGGTCTTTGTGCATTTGAGATAACAACTCTAGCAACTGAGCCATAACCCCAGACTTCTTTTTCTCTTTATTATAATAGTTTTCTGCCACTAGACTGATCTTTAAGTCTTATTATTTTTTAAATCTTGGTCTAAGCCTATTACTGTGTCCAGTACATAGAAGGAGTTCAAAACTCATTAGCTGGATGAATGAATCTCATAGTAACATTTTGCTGTGGAGAGAATGGCCATTTCTTCCTGTTCAATGCTATTTTCCTTTTCTGCAAGTGTTTTTTTTTTTTTTACATTTAAATACATGTAATTGATATGAGTGTTAATCCCTACTTTTCATCTTTGTCCTTACTAATTTCTAGGTATCAGCTGATAGTCCCTTGCATAGTTTCTATATAATGTGTACTTTCAAAATAGCCAAGGGGTGTGTGCGTGTGCATAAACGCTTTGCTCTTTTTTACTTGAAGATTTCTGGCTCAAAGAGCTCTGATTTGGGCCTACACTGGTGAAGCTTCTCAGTCAAGAGATGTATTGGAAGTGACTTTCCTATTAACATTAGTCCATTTGATAAAATTCTTATTTTTATGTCTTCTAAAATGTTTATTTCATTTACTAATTAAAGTCAATATTAAACATTTAATGTTTTAAGGAAAACAACAATAATAAAACAAACATTCATGTACCCAGCTTTAAAAAGATTATTATGGGGATAATAATGGGCGTGGTCGTACATTTGGATAGATCTTTGTTCATTTTCAGCCAATCTGGACTACATAGTAAGTTATAGGCCAGCAAGGCTTACACAGTGAGTCCCTGTGTAAAAGCTAAAATAACAAATACAGTATTATTATAGGGACTTCAGATGTTGCTCAGTAGTAGTATGCTTGCCTATCATATGTAAGACACTGGGTTTGATTTCTAACATTACACAGAGATTATCAACATATTGAATGGTTTTATTATTTATATTTTGAGCTTTTAAAAAGACTTATTAGTGTGTATGAGGTTTTTTTAGTGTATGTTTTTCCTGAATGTGTCTGTGTGCATCACATGCATGCTTTGTGCCCACGGAAGTTAGAAAGGACATTATATCCCCTTGGAACTGGAGTTATAGATGGTTGTGAGCTATCATGTGGGTGCTGGGATCATCTGCAAAAAGCAACAGATACTCTTAACCACCAAACTATCTCTCCAGCCCATATTGAATAGTTTTTTAAAGCATTATACTTAGGGAAGTCTAAACAAAATTGTCTGAACGTTATGCCTATACCCATTTCCCTGAGCAGCCGCACATTTGAAGGCATTGCTTAAAATTCAAGAGTCTCCGCCTGCCCCCTCCCCCATCCCCTGCTAGGTTTCCGACCATTTTGTGAAATCTTAACATCCATCTCCCAATACAAAGCTACAAATTATGCTGGTGGGTGGCTGGGAACAAAGTGTGTGCCATAGGAACCAGGACAGTATGAATGCAGAACATCAGCTTGCTCAGTTTATTGTCGCAACCTAGCGTCTGAAATAGTGATGTAGCAATTGTTCTATCGCCACAGTAACCTTTGTGGGAATTGTTTCCTGAACCTTCAGATCTTCATAGCACAAAGAAGTGTTTCTTAAGGGCCCTCTGTTCATTGCTTTGTGAATAATAAGCACTTAGTATTTCTTGATTGAATTTCTAGAGCTGTCCCTTATATTTTAAGTCTTACTGCTAGAACTTATGATTTTGGGATCACTTTAATCCGTAGGAGTGTTTTTAGACTGATGAAACGCTTTTGGATTTCATCTGGAGAATGAAGTGTCTTAACTGATAGATTGTAAGCAACCATTTGCAATGTTTAGGATTTAAAATGTATTAGACTTCAACGAACAGTTTAAATGGCATTAATGTTATAACAGCCTTAAAGCAAAGCCAACATGGATACAAATCCACACTCTTAGCCTTAGTTTTCATTATTACTCGTGTGTGCGCATACAACTTGTATTCTCTATTTTAACCCTGCATTACATATAAAGTCTTCCATATTACATGGTTACCACAATTGCCATTTGGATGGCTGCATAAAAATGTGTTGCAGTTGATGTAATACAATTAACTATTGGGCTGTATTCTCACCCCAACCTTGTAAAACAAAACCCCAAAACACCTGTATTATTTATTTGTCCAGAATAAGTTCCTACTAGTGTAAGTTATTGTGTCAGAGTTATAGTCCTATTCATTTTCTTTTTTCCTCCTGAGATAGCAAAATACAGTACTGCGTGAGCTTTCCATACAGTATCCACCTATCTTGTTCACAGTCCTTGGCGGCATTTGTATCATCTCCCTATGCTTGTCCTGCTGGGGAAAAAAAAAAAAAAAAAAAAGAGTCTGAGCAGGTAGGTAACCGGATCTGGAGCACCAGGTGAGCCTGTGGAGGTGGCAATTACAATACTAAGAGCTAAGCACTCCTGGGAATTTGCTGGAACGTTCGATGTGGGACTAGCGTCTCGTCGAATTAATTCTTTGGACTCGGATCTAACTTTACTCTCGCCAGTCTCTCAGGACGCGCAGTGGGAGTATGACTCGGGCATTCTGCCCTGTAGGGACACAGGCTGTCTTTCAGTGAGCTAGCTGGTCAGCAGGCCCCCCTGGAGCCACCGAGCCGGCGCCACCGGGCGGTGGAGTTCCGAGCTGTGTCTGGGCCGCGGCGCACGCGCTCCCCGCAGCCCGCGCGGAGTCCAGCCTGCCTCTGGCGCCCCAGGCTCAGGAGACCTCGCCCACATCCCCGCCCCCGCGACAACCCCGCCCCGCAGCCGGCCCCACCCCCGTCTCCTCCCCGCCCCCAGGAGCCGAGGAGTGGCGGCGGCGGTGGCGGCGGCAGCGGCCCCAGGACCGGGTTCCCTCAGACAAGAGGGCGGGCGGAGGAGGAAGCGGCCGAGCACCCGCCCGCCTCAGCAGACTACACACCGTCGGCTCCCAGGCCTCGCGGCACCAAGAAGGGGAGACCGAGGCGGGCCGCGAGGACAGGAGGCGGCGGGGGCGCGGGGTGGAGGCGGCGCGGCCGGCCGCGGCTGCCGCTTTGTTGTGCGGCCCGGGCCGAGGAAGCAGAAGTGGGAGGAGGGGGGAGCTCTGCGTCCCGCTCCCTCCGCGGCTCATGGCGACGGCGCTCGGCACATCCGGGACCCTCCGGCCCTGGCGGCCGCGGCGCGGGCTGTTCGGACCCCGGCCCCGGCCGCTGTGGTGACTCCTCCGCGCTTCGCCGTCGTCCCAGCCCGTCCCAGCCCAGCCCAGCCCGCCCGCCCGCCGGCCAGCCGCGAGCGCCGCCGCCGCCTCCGCCTCCCCCGCCGCTGGGGACATGTCTAACCCCGGAGGCCGGAGGAACGGGCCCGTCAAGCTGCGCCTGACAGGTGAGCAGGGCGGGCGGCTGCGGCCCCTGTGGGCAGGCGGAGGGCCGGGGTCCGGGTCGGTGGTGGTGTTGGACAGGAATCCGAGCGTGGGAAGGCCTAGTTCAGGGAGTCATTGGAGAACCACTTAGCTGGGGTTGGGAAATTCTTCAGAACGCCAAGTGTGTGGCCCGTGGGTCTCCCGTGGAGGGCGGATTTGAGGTCCTGAAGTCTCGTTTCCAGGGGTCACAGGAGCTATTGCCCAGGTGGAGTTGTGAAGGGGATTACTGAATCCAGTTGCTGACTGCGCGCAGTAAACACTCCTTAAATATGGAGTGAGTGCTTAACGGGAGAGCGCGTGTGTTCCCGGGTTGTTAACTTGGACACCTACCTATGCCCGGGTGTTAAACCTTTACTCTCCAGCTGCCAACCTCTGTGGCCAGTGCCACACACCTTAAACGCACGTCTCTGGGAGGGGCTGAGACTGTGGTTGGCTTTTCCGGCGTGTCTGGCTGATCCCACGACTCCCGGCTCATTGTACACTCTGTGTTTTGGAAGTTGTTTGATTGTAGGGTAGCGTGTTTGGGGTTGTTCCTTGTAGGCCGCAGAACTAGTGGCTCACGTCTTAACTCCAGACCTGGTTTAGAATCACTTGCTTTGAAATGTGTTTCTAAGTCTGGACTCATACAAACTTTTAATCGAGCTTTCACTGGTTCTCTCCACACTTCTCACCCCTTTCTAAATGGAAAGGAATGCTCAGAGGGATTTGTTAAAGACTGTTTATGTTCCCAGGTGCAGCGAGTTGTTAACATATTATAGGTATAATTTGCTTACGATGCCACTTCTGATATTCTTCCGTGGTCACATCTCCCTCCTTTTAAGGAAAAAAAAAATGCGTTTGGTTTAAAGAGGGTAATTGAAACTATTGTCCCTCTCCTAGTTAGTCACGTCATTCATTGTAAGTAAATTGTCCACATTTATATTCAGATATGTGGTGAAAAAGATGGCATTTTGTAGTTGGTTGATATGTATTTGAGTGAGCGAAGGATAAGCTGTAATTATGTTTGCCTACACTAAACTTTTGAAATTGATGTGGACGAATGTTGTAGTTGAATGCTTGAGTTAAATGCCAATCCATTGGCTCTACTTTCTAGGTAACTTGAAGTGAATTTGGTATGTTGGCTACAGCTTAAAATACTTTACTTTTGAGACTAAAGAGATTGCTCAGTGGTTAAGTGTATCCTAGTCTGTTCTCTAAAAGGACTTGAGTTCTATTCCCAGCACCCCCTACTCAGGTCCTTGGCTTACTACCACTTGTAACTCTAGCTCCAGGGGATCTGATGCGTCTGGCCTCCCACAAGCACCTGCACTTATGTACACATACCACCCCTATCTCCAGTAATTAAAAAAATACATACATAGTACTGACCTGGAAGCGTTTCTTTCCCTAGGGAAAATTACAAGGTATTATTAACGCTAGATTGGGGGGGGGCGCTTTGATTTTCATCTTTATTGTGTTCATTTGGGGGGAGTCAGTGGAACACAATTATAAAGGATCTTTGGTGCTCTAGTTTGTTGATGTTCTTATCAGGCAGGCCTGTATCAATTATAGAAAGAAATTGTGAGTGTAGGTGCGCAAAAGCCATCAGAAATGGATGTTATTTATCTCCTTCTGGGATATAAACATGGAAGAGAAAAGGGAGGTTTGGGTTTTCTTTGGATAAAATGAGTTCTGAGTTGGGCTGGAAAGATAGCTTAGCAGTTAAGAGCACTGTTTTTCAAAGTACCCAGGTTAACACATTCCAGTTCACAACTGTCTGTAACTCCAGTTCCGAGGGATCTGACACACTCATACCAATGCACATAAAATTCAAATAAATTATTAGAAAATGACTCCTGAGGTTTTGTTACCTTTATGTTCTGTGTGTGTGTGCGTGTGTGCGAGCAGGTGTATAGGTGTCTCACGGCTATGGAATCTGTGTGGTGGACAGGTCTAGGTGGGATCTTCTTTTCCATCTTCTGAGTCTTCCCAGTCAAACTCAGGTCGTCAGGCTTGAGAGAAAATACCTTTACCCCTTCAGCCATCTGTGTTCTGAGGGTTAGTGTGATTGCGTAGATCTTATATTTATCTGTCATTTTTTTGCTGCATATGATAGTTTTATAAGATTTATGAGTGACATTTGTTAGGTGAACATGATAACCACCACACTATGGAAACTTGCCCTGAGTGAAGTTTGAGAGGAAAAAGATCACACTTAGTTTCTGAGCAAGAGGATACATTAAACTAAATTTATAGAGTGATTTTGTACACTTAGCTTTTTCTGAAGAATTTTAAATATCTGTCCTCTCCTCTTAATTGTAAAAACAGTTTGAACTAGTCTCAATTTCTTAAAGCTTTTGGGAATTTGCCTGTGAATAGTTTTCAAAAAGTCTGACAAATATTAAAACCATTGTTGTCTCTTTGATTACATATGGTGAAATCTCCTGTTTTGCAGGGAATGTCAACTTACATTTTTTTTCATTTGTGTTCATCATTTACGAATTAAATAGTATAAATTTTAACAAATAGATCTTAAGAGCTGGATTCAATTAGCAGCTTTTTAGGACACAAACATAAAAGGGTTAGATGGAAAAGATTGTTTTGACTGACTGGATAAGTGACAGGGCTGTGTTTGATGTGCGTCCAGAGCTTGGTCTGGAGCTGGTGCCCAACTTCTCAGTCCATCTTGAGAAGCCAAATAAAATATTTAACCTAGGACTCTTTTTGTTTAAAAAAAAAAGTTGATTCTTTGTTAAGACCTTAAGAAACATTTGGCATACCTTTAGATTAAGTGTTTAACAGTTCATTTAGATCTGGATTCCCTAATAGAGGAAAAAACTTAACTTAAAAAAAAAATCCCACAGTGAAGTTTTATTTGGTTTATAATACACTTGGGCTATAAGTTGTTTTAAGATTACTGTTTTTTACTTTAAAGCCATTTAAAAATTTACATTTATGGAATACCTTTCATTCTATGGTACTTTATGAACTGCAGTTAATTATATCCTTAATGGAGAACTGCCCATTGCTGAAAGGTGCTAACAATTCTTCTCATAGCCAGTCTCTCCCCGTCTCTGTCTCAGCCTCCCCTCTTGAGATCTCTGCCCATTATGGATATTTTCCACAGACTATTACTAAAATCCACCTATTAGTAAATTGTGATATTGTTGATGAAGGTGAGATGAATTTATTATCAAATTGAGATTCCTTAAACCATTGGAGAATATATGGTATATTCTATCAAGTTACTTCTTTTAGTTTTTATGACACATTAACATTTGGTCATTAAAATGGGCTATCTGGAAACACCATTAATTTTAGTTTGTGTATTTAGAGTGGAGAATGGATTGATTACATATGTGTAATTTGTAGTGTGATACATATAGACTTTCTTACAACATTAAGAAAGGATTTAGGTTGAAAATATTCTATATATTTGGGTATAGTAAAAAAAATGAGGTAAATTTTATACTCTTAATTGTTTTTGAAAGTCAAATGCTGGAAAATGAAGTTTAGTATAGTTTCTAATATTTTAAATTCTTAGGTATGGAGTAATAACAGATTACTTATCCAGAACCTTTATTTTAGATCTTTTTGTAAATGTAGTGTTTTTGTATGCTGTTTCTCATTAACTTTAAAAATCTTGGCAGTAGAGAAGTTGACCTATATGTAAAGAAAATTAATTTTAAAATCTCACTTTAAATATACTTGTATTTTAAATATTATTTCACTGAGTGTTTTATGTAACTCAAGACTTGAAATTTTTAAACTTCATTGCATCTTTTAGGTTTCCAAGCATGAATAATGCCAGTGGACCATAATGACTTTGCTATTGAATATAACTAATTCATTTTATTAGTTTCTGAGGAGGAAGCTAAAATGACATAGCTCTGTCTTTTAAGTGCTCTCTTGTTGAATTCTGTGTTTCTTCAGACAGGCAGTAGTTTGGTTTTCTTGAGGTATGTATTTTAAATCATGGCTTCTGCCTTTTTCATATCGATCTATTTTTATAATAATGTGTGCTTGCTAGTTTTATGTTAACTTGACTCAAACAAACTAGAGTTATCAGAGAGGAAGGAACCTTAATTAAGAAAATGCCTCCATAAGATCAGGCTGTAGGCAAACCTTAGTGATTGATGGGGAAGGCCCAGCCTGTTGTGGGTGGTGTCATCCTATTGTGGGTGGTGCCATCCCTGGGCTGGCCCTGGATTTTATAAGCCAGCTGAGCAAGCTATGAGGAGCAAGCTAGTAAGCAGCAAACCCAAACACCCCCTCCCCCCAATCGGCTCCTTTATCCAGGTTTCTGCCCTTTTTGAGTTTCTGTCTCGACTTCCTTCACTGATGGACTGTGGTGTGGCAGTGTAAGCTTAAATAAATTCTTCCTTCCCAACTTAGTTTTGGTTATCATAGCAGTAGTAATCCTGACTAAGACAACATGCTAACATCTTATTCAGCATGTTAAAATTTTGTACATTTAGCATATAACTCAATTTTTTTCTTTCTTTTTTTTTTTTTATAGACAGATTATGTAGTTTGCTGGTTTCAAACTCACTTTATAGCTGAGGATGACCTTGATATTCTGAAATTTCTGCCTCTATTTTCCAAGTCCTGGCATTATAGGTGTGTGCCACCATTCCTGACAAAACTCTAATTTCAAGGTAAAGTGAAGGTCAAATTTAAGGTACACAAAATTTTGATTTTTATTTATTTTGTGTAGATGGAGCCCAGCATCCTGTGCATGTCAGACAATCACTCTTAACACTGAGCTATATGTCTGGCCTAATATGTCTTACTTTTTAAAAATAGATCATATCTGACAGTCTAAAGCTCTATTTATGATTCATTGTAATTTTGAATGTAAGTTATTGTATTACTGTAATGTGTTCCTGGATAAATGATGATGGGTTGTTTATTTTTATTCCTGTATTTTTTCCATTGGTCCTCTGTTATTTTCATATTTAAGCCTGCTAAATCGATGGGCGTGGTGGTGGAATACCTTTAATCACAGAACGTGGGAGGCACAGACAGACTGGTCTTTGTGAGTTTGAGGTGTGTCTGGTCTATAGAGTGAGTTGCAGGCTACACATTGAGACCTTATTTTTTTAAAAAGGCTGAACCTTTAGAATATACTGTTATAATCAACATTTTAAAATATTTATTTTGTGTGTGGGTGTTTTGCTTGTGTGTTTGTGTGTGGTTCTTTCTGAAGTCAAGAGCATCGGATTTCCTGGAACTGGAGTTACAGATGATTGTGAGCCACCATATTGGTGCTTGGAGTCAATTCTGAGTCCTTTGCTAGATCAACAAATGCTCTTAAAAGCTGAGCCATCTCTCCAGCCCCATGATCAACATATTCAAGAATTTTGTTTGGTTTTGTGAGACAAAACAGTCTTAGCAGTGTAGATCAGACTGGCCTTGAACTTTAGTGATCCTCTTGCTTTTACCTCTGGATTACAGGTGTCTGACACTAATCCTTGCTGTTATCAGCATTATTACATGTTGTGTATAATTGATGTGTATTAATTACTGGACACTGGAGCTAATGAGATGACTCAGCAAGTGAAGTTTGCTACCAAGCCTGATGACCCGAGTTCAATCACAGAGCTTCACAAGGTAGAAGTAGGGAACTGTCTTTCAAAGTTATCCTCTGATTTTACACTCATGATCTGGCATATTGTATACATGTGTGTGCACACACAAACACACATATAAACAAAAAATTAAGACACTGTCAAGTTTCCATCTGTTGTCACTTTTTGTTTGTACAACAGCTATATGAAGTAGGAGGCTGAGTTCATTTCAGAACTCACTTACCTGACTAGAGTGTGATGAAATTCAGTGGAAAACAGTCAGTGGGAGTTATGCTTACCCTTTGTTATAGTGGAAAACAGTCATTGGGAGTTACTCTCACTCTCACCCTTTGTCATCCTAGCTTTTTTTTTAGGCTCAAAGATTACTGTTATCCTCAGAACTTTCCCTGAGCTGAATTGGTTTCGTCTGTGACTCTAAGAGACCCTTTCTGTAGTTTAGAAGGCAGTTGTTGCTATGCTGTGAATTCCATGAGGATAAGATCCCTGTGTCAGCATAAATTGGGAGCTTTGGACACTTGACTGAATGAATGTTGGAGACCTATATTTAGTTCTATACAGTCCCACAGGTATTTGTTATGATTGCTGCATTGGGTGTGAGTTGGCAAGAGTTAGAGACCACTCCATTTAGGACCTTGCTGTGTTTGTTGAAAATTTTGATATTGTTTTAAGATGATGAGAGCCACTGAAATATTTGAAGCTTTTTTATATTTGCCATTTAATGTAGCCTAGCAGAAATAGGGAAGCTAGAACTGTAATTGAAGCTATAAGGACTGATTTTAGGAGAAGCAATTAAGAGAATTTGATAGCAACCATTGTCAGATTTCTGTTTGCTATTTGAACTCCCTCCCCCATTTTTATTATTACAGATAATTACTGCAAGTGTCTTGGTATAGATAACTTGGTTTTTTGGTTTTTGTTTGTTTGGTTTTGAGAATCATATTACCTAGGATGGTCTTGAACTCTTAAGTAGTTGAAAATGACCTTGGACTTCTGTACTTCTTGCCTTTTTGAGTGCTAGGATTATAGATATTTGTTATTATGACCGATTTTTGGTAGTGCTGGGGATTGAACCTAGGGCATTATGAATGCTAAGGAAGCATCCTACCAAATGAACTACATACCAAGTCCATAATTTTCAATTAAATATTGTTTTCTTACCATATTTCAGAGTATAATGGTGATACCCACCTGATACACACAATCTGAGCATTTTTGAGGTTGAGGCAGGAAGATCCTAAGTTGAAGCCAGCCTACATAGTGAGTTCTAGCCAGCCTGGGTTATAGGAAGAGACTGTGTGGGTTTTTTTTTTTTGGGGGGGGGGGAAGTATTGTCATATTCAAATGTACTGATCCTTTTAAGATTTTTTTAAAAAACAGATTAATTTTTTTGTTTATTTGTTTTAAAACTTTTTCCATACAATATATTTCCTCCCAACTCTTTTTAGATCTCTCCACTTCCCTACTGACCCAACTTCATGTTCTTTTTCTCTCAAACATAAATCAAAACAAACAAAACCCTCTCAAAGACAAAACAAAGCAACCACAAAAGAAGCACACAAAACCCCTGGAGTCTTTTGTGTTGGCCAACCATTCCTGAGCATAGGCATCCCTGGTTGATATACCTAGTATTCACTCCACTGGGAAAAACTCATTTCCTCTTTCCCACCAGATCAGTTGGAAGTAGCTTCTTGGTTAGAGGTGGGACTTTGTGTTCTCTTCCATTTTTCTATGCTTAGATTTTTGTCTGTGCAGGTCTTGAACTTGTGCAGGTTCTGGGCATCTGCCGCAGTCTCTGTGAGTGCATGCATGTACCAGCTGTTTCCCTGGAGTCATCCACCACTACTGGATCTTACAGGCTTTCCATCTCCTCTTCCACAGACATCAGTTTCATTTAGGACTGAGTGCTCCAGAGTCTTTTCCTTTTTGCACATTGTCCAATTGTGGGTCTCTCTATTAATCTACTGCAAGAAGCTGCTTCTCTGGTGAGGGTTCAGTGATATACTGATGTATGTGTGTAGCAGTATGTTATTAGGAATCATTTTATATTTTATTGCTGTGTTTATTTAGCAGAATAATTGTTAGTAGATTTTCTCCTACCAGTAGATGGAGCTCTTTCTGTGTGGGTAGGTAGCTGTCAAGCTGAAGGCTTGTAAACCAAAGTCAAAATGAGTGTACTTGGAATAAATGAGATTGGAGAGTTAGACACTGGGAAAGCAACTCCAGCTTCCAGTAAAACTCTACACATAATTTAGTTTATAAATATAAATTTAGGCCGGGCGGTGGTGGCGCACGCCTTTAATCCCAGCACTTGGGAGGCAGAGGCAGGCGGATTTCTGAGTTCGAGTCCAGCCTGGTCTACAGAGTGAGTTCCAGGACAGCCAGGGCTACGCAGAGAAACCCTGTCTCGAAAAACCAAAAAAAAAAAAAAAAAAATATATATATATATATATATATATATATACATATATATATAAATTTAAATGTTATATATATAAATTTAAATGTTTCGTGTTGTAGAAGAGACAAAACTCCATTAAATTAGGACTGTTAACATGAATTAATTTTACTTGTATTTTGTGTGACATTATAGGATCAGACTCTAATAATTTTCTATTGTTTTTTGCCCCCCCCTCCCCGCCCTTTAAGACAGGGTTTCTCTGTGAAGTTCTGGCTGTCACGGAACTCACTATGTAGACCAGGCTGATCTTGAACTCAGGGATCCCCCTCTGCTTCCTGAGTGCTGGGATTAAAAGCATGTGCTACCATACCTGGTTTTCTAACAACTTCCTTAGAAAGTTTGTAAAGAAAAAAAAAAACCATGGATTGGTTAAATTGATCATGTCATGAAGTGTAAAAAAGTATTTTAAATTTCTGAAAAAGTCATGAAGCATTTGATACATTCAGAATGCTGCATCTGACAATACTTGATACATAGTTCATCAGTGAATTGAAAAAGGTGCAAGTGTTCTTTAGGACGTCACTGGAAACAAGGATTTCTTTCCATGATGTCACTATTGAAGTAACTAACATCTCAGTAATTTTGACATTAAGCTATGAAGATATAGGACTGAAGAGTTCTTGTGCTAATTTTTGACTTTATTGATAGAACTGTTAACATCTTTATTATGTGCATGTGATCATGGTAGGTCAGAGGATAACTCTTGGGAGTCACCATGGTGGTCCTGGGGATTGAATTTAGGTCTTTAGGCTTGGTGGCAAGTACCTTTGGATGCTAAGCTGTCTCCTTGATCCAGTTGTTAAAGTTCTGTTACCACTCTGCAGATTTTACTCCATAGCAAAATAAAGATCTAGCTGATATTTACTGATAACAATTTGTGGCGTATTACTTAAGAAAATTTGCATACATAGTCTGTCCATAACAGGAAGATAATATCTATTTCAGAGTTTTGTTAACTGACCGAGTAAAAATATTTAAAAAGTGTATGTGACAAGGATACTTAAAAATCTGAGCTTCAGGGTCAAGAACACCGACTACTTGCTAATCTGGGATCAGTTCCCAGCATCTGTGTGACAGAACCATGTGTAATTCCAGTTTTAGGGAATCTAACATCCTTTCTGACCTCAAGAGTACCAGACATGCATGTGGTGCATAGACAACTATGCAGGCACAATGTTCATATACATAAAACTCTTGAGAAAGTCCGAGCACTTGGCTGGATACGTGTAATCCCAGCTACTTGGGAGGCTAAGGCTGTAGAATCTTATATTCAGCATCAGCCTAGGCAAAACAGTGAGACTTTTAAAAAATGGGGACAGAGAATAGGAAAGTCTTGGGTAAAAGTGCAAGCAGCACAGACATGATTTCCCTTGGACTCTGTAAAAAGTTGACACATTTGTAATCCCAGCATTCCTCTAGGAAATAGAAATCAGAGACCGGAGAATCTCTTGGAAACTTGTGGACTAGCTAGCCTCGAATGCAAAACAACAAACAAAGCAAAGAAACAAATAAATGCAACAACAATGCTAGGCAGTGGTGGTACAGCCTTTTTAGTCCCAGCACTCAGGAGGTAGAGGTAGGCAGATCTCTGAGTTTGAGATCAGCCTGGGCTACAGAGTGAGTTCTAAGATGGCCAAGTCTCCACAGAGAAATCTTGTCTCAAAAACAGCAGCAACAACAGACAGACTGTACTTCAAAAATGAGGAGGAAAGGTGAGGATTACCTCCTGAAGTTGTCTTCTGATCTTTATATGCACACTGAGGCATGCACCTATCCATGTTCACATACATATCATACACACATATATACATTCTGTATGCATACACCATTGCACATACAAAGGAAAAAACCTTTTTTTTTTTTTTTCCGAGACAGGATTTCTCCGTGTAACAGTCCTGGCTGTGCTAGAATTCACTTTGTAGACCAGACAGGCCTTGAACTCACAGAGATCCACCTACCTTGCCTCCTGAGTGCTTAGAACTGTGCCTGGCTGAAGAAAACATTTTAAAAAGTTAATCATTCTTAGGAGTAATGTAATGATATATTAGTTCCAAAGAGAGTATATTTAACAATTTTTCTCTTCTTGGTAGTTGATGCTCTGGCAATAAATGCAGGCTTGTTGTGATGTAAGGAAGGCCAGGGGTTACATTAGAGGCTGTAATAGACAGCCATGTTTACAAGGATTGCAACACTAGGCTCCGGGTTATCTAGCTGTTCAGTGGCCAGGGTGAGAGCATTCATCCCTTCTTCCCTGTAGGAGAACCATGCTGTAAAGAAACCATATATAGAGGCCGTAGGGCTTTTGTGTTGATGCACCAGCATGTATGTATCTCGCTCTGTCCTTTCTTTTCCTCCCTTCCCCGTCCCTCTTCCCCTTCCTTTTTTCCCCCATAGGGTTTGTTTTGAAAGAGTGCAACTTTTTTTTTTTTTTTTTTTTTTTTTGGTTTTTCGAGACAGGGTTTCTCTGTGCAGCCCTGGCTGTCCTGGAACTCACTCTGTAGACCAGGCTGGCCTCGAACTCAGAAATCCACCTGCCTCTGCCTCCCAAGTGCTGGGATTAAAGGTGCGCACCACCACTGCCTGGCAACTTTTTTTTCATTAAGCTTGTAATTAGAAGATAAACTGAGGTGACCATCCCTGAGGGCAGCACAGATCAGTGTATCTGCTAGTTCATCTTGAAATACTGAAAATTGTCCTGGTTTCATAAGAAATCCTAGCTTTGTAACCAGTACCTGCTTGTTGGACAAGTCATTTAAGATAGACTCAGTGTCTTCTAAAAATAAATTTTTGTTTGCTTTGCTGTCTTTTCTTTTTATAAATTAATTTTTAAGTTAGCATATAAACTGATAGGTTTCATTATAGCATTATGGTCATTATACTTTGTTCTAATTTATCCTCTTTGCCAATACAGTTTTTTTAATTAAAATCATTTAAAATTATGTGTTGTGTGTGGGTATGTGTATGTCAGGGCACATGCTTGTTGAGGCCTGAGGCATTGCATCCCTCTAGAGCTACAGGTTGTTATGAGCCACCTACATGGGTGCTGAATTCAGGTTCCTTCATGAACAGTACACGAAAGCTGTCCCTAACAGATTTTTCAAATTTCTTAACTATATAAAAACTTAATTTTTATCTGGAAAAATCACCCCATTGCTAGTCAAACAAATTCTTCTCCCAATTATTTGGAACAAAAGAGAAAAAGCAAAAATCCTGAGTGATTTATATGATATGAAGAAAAAAAAGTATTTGAAAAAATTATATTTGTTATATAAAAGAATTTTGGTTTTTCTTTATAAAAAGTGACTCTCAAACTTGCCCTCCTCCCAATAATTTTATTATCACATGACTTTTGTGGGTCAGGAACTTGGGAAGAGGGTCCATTGGGCACTTTGTTCAGCATCTGTCCTGTGTTTATTCAGAGGGCGGCTGGAACTGGAATAGCTGAAGGGTTCCCAGGCATTTCTTTCTCCACAGGTCCTGCCCGAGCTCCCATATGGTCTCTCTTCACAGGCAAGTGGTACTGCCAGGTAGCTTCAGGGCAGTTCCATTGCTAAGGTGGGAGCTAGGAGGTACTAACAAGGAACTGTCCAGGGAACAAAGTGAAAGTTGCTTTTTCTCTTCTGATGTAGCCTGGAAAAAGCCTTGCTATAATTTATTGGTCATAAGCAAGTGAGTTACACGCTTTTCTAAATTCATGGGGAGGGAATGCAAATTTCCCTGTCTCTGGATAGAAGAAAAGTGAGTTTGCAGCCATTTTAACAATTGTATGTGATGGCAGTGGCAGCAGCTGTTGCTGTTTTTTGGATTTTTAGGTGGTACTGTTATTTATTTTAGAATATTTATATGTGTAAGTTGCTGGCATGTATGTACGTGTATCATGTGTATACCATGGAAGTTAGAAGAGGGTGTTGGATCCCCTGGAGTTAGTTACATTACAGACAGGTGTGAGCCACCATGTGCATGCCGGGTGTCGAACCTGTATGCTCTCCAGTCAGTGCTCTTAACTGCTGAGCCAGCTCTCCAGCTCCTATATATGTTTCTGTACACTAATCTAACATACCGTTTTCTAGCTTCTTTTTTTCCTATTTCTGTGACAGGGTCTTTCTCCTCCCCACCCCCAACTCTTCCCTTCTCCCTCTTGCTCCGGCCCAAAAGTTTTTATTTATTTATATGTAAGTACACTATAGCTGTGTTCAAACACTCTATAAGAGGGCATTAGATCTCATTACGGATGGTTGTGAGCCACCATGTGGTTGCTGGGATTTGAACTCATAACCTGCGGAAGAACAGTGCTCTTAACTGCTGAGCCATCTCATCAGCCTGACAGGGTTTTTCTGAGTGGTCTGTGTGGTCTTTGCTATCCTTGAACTTGCTCTGAGACTGCTCCAGCCTTGAACTCAAGATCCACCTGCACTGCCTCCAGAGTGCTGAGGTTATTTATGCCTGGCTCATTTCCAGCCTTTATTGTCTGTGTTCTACCTCTGAAGTATACAGGCGTTTTACTATCTCACCTAATTTCAACAGCCTCAAAAATTATAATAATTTTTTATTGACTATAAAAGCCCAAGGTTATTTGGTAAAAGACTAAAAAGATACATAATGGAAAAAAGTAACAGATTGGCAAAAAGGAAGACAGACACATCTGAATGGAACAACTTACACACACACACACAGACAGACACACACACACAAAAGAGGGGGGTCATATCACAGAATGGGACTGGAGAGGTGGTTTAGGGGTAGGGGGAGCATTGGCTGCTCTTCAAGAGGACCTGGGCTTTATGTTGAGCACCTGTACAATGACTCACAACTGTCTGTAATGGTTATGGGCATCCATGGGCACCAGGCACATGTGGTTCACAGACATGCATACATGCACAAACACCTGTATATGTAAAATAAAAATAATAGTGCTCCCCTAGAATGTGCTTTGTTTTTCTTCAGCCGTTCTATGAAACATTCCTACAGAGCAGCCTCATAAATTAGAAGAAAATGCAAGATTGAATTATTTCTACTATTGCTTTCTTAAGAGTGAACTGTAGGAGCTTGATAGATAGCTCAGTTAGCTCACTGGTTAAGAGGGCTGGCTGCTCTCCCAGAGGGGTTCAATTCCTAGGACCCACGTAGTTGCCCACAGCCATCTATAACTCAAGTCTCAGGAATCTGACGCCCCTCTTCTGACCTGGGCACTTTTTTTTTTAAATATTTTTTAAAATTTTTTAAAAAGATTTATTTATTTATTTTATTATGAGTACACTGTAGCTGTCTTCGGACACACCAGAAGAGGGCATCCAATCTCACTATGGATGGTTGTGAGCCACCATGTGGTTGCTGGGATTTGAACTCTGGACCTCTGGAAGAGCAGTCAGTGCTCTTAACCGCTGAGCCATCTCTCCAGCCCCCAACCTGGGCACTTCTGACATCGTTACTGCATGTACATACATGTGGGCAAGACACCTATATATACATAAGTACAGACACACATACATAATTGGTTAAAAATGAACTTAAATTGTCAATAGTTTTAAACTTACAGAAAAAACTATGACATTAATAGTTCCTATATTTTCCTAAACTCACTCTTCCTTCTTTGTCAACTATTTTAGTACAGTATTGTATATTTGTTAAAATTGATGAATTAGTATTGATAAAGTATTAATTGATAATCAGTGTTCTCTAGAGTCATAGAACTTATGGAATGTCTCTATATAGCAAGAGAATTTATTGTAATGACTTACAGTTTGCAGTTCAACTATCCCAACAATGGGCAGCTGTGGATGGGAAGTCCAAGAATCTAGTAGTTGCTCAGTCCCACGAGGCTGTTTCAGCTGGTCTTCTGTAGAAGTAGGTTCCAACAGATGTGCTAGTAAGTGCAAAGAAGAGTGGGTCTTCTTTCATCTCCTGTATGTATGCCTCCAGCAGAAGGTGTGGCCCAGACTGAAAGTGTGTACTACCACCTCTGGATTTGGAACTTACTCTGTTCCAGCCTGGCCTTGAACTCAGAGATATGCTTGCCTAAGTCTCCCAGGATTAAAGGCATGTGGTACCTTGCCTGGGCCTAAACTTTTCATAGCCACTATGCCTCCAGGTCTGGATCCAAAGCATGTGTCATCCTATGTCAAGATCCGGGTCAAAATCCTGTGTCTTCAGTCCCAAGATCTGGATCACAGTGTGCCCAGTTGACAACCAGGTGTGTGACACGCTTTATTTAGATTGTAGATGGTGCAAAGGAAACTAGCAAGTCAGTGCGGAATCCAGCCACCTCGTGTCTCTCTACAAAGACAGGCGGCAGAGGCAGCAGACTGTTTCTGAGGGTGTTGGTGAGCAGAAGTCTTGGAAAGGTTCTACACTGCCTCTGGGTCAGGCAGGTGATTTTTTTTTTTCTCACCCTGAACAAAGTTTAAGTCTTACTTTTGAGAAAAGTTAACCCAGCTGGCTCCAGACCCATCCATTGCCCTGTAGGAATAAAAGAGAAATGCTTGTCTGAAAAATGAGGGCTCTGACTGCAGTCTAAATGATAAATTTTCAGCCCCTTGCCACTGCTCAGGTTCCAGAACAGTAGCAGCTAATTATGTATTTTATACTTTATGAACAAGGCCTTTCTGTCAAAATTGGACAGCCCCAGAGAAAACACTTGTGAATTTTAGAGTCTCCCAATGAAATGGCTGTGTCATCTTGCCAGATGCTGTGTAAAGAGAACCATCAGTTGCCAAGTTGGGGAGGAAGGGCCTTTTCATTCATTCACTTTTACATAAGAGAAAAATTAGAACTTCCAACAGCAATATCACCAGCAAGAAGCTGGGAGGAGGAAGCCTTCAGAATTCTGAAGGAAGATGTTTTCTAGCTCAGAACCCAGTGATGCCCACAAGTGAGAAGGCTGAATAAGGGCATTGGAACTGCCAGCCAGTTGAAAAACTATTTCAATTCCCTGCTGTCTTAGAAAGCTACTGAGAGGATATGCCCAATGAGCAATCATTCTTTCACTACTGGAGGAAGAGTGGAAGAGTGGTTGTAAGTCCACATTCAAAGGGAGAAGCAGAGAGAGGCAGAGCAGAGGAAAGAATAATTATTATTCTGGAATGCTATTCCAGAATAATGTGCAGAAGAGCAGACTGACAGGATAGGACACTGACATTCTGTGCAGTCTTGGGTTTTTTGTTTTCCCTTGGTAGAGGGTCTGTTGTAAACTTGTTTGCAAATGACCAAAACCCAAATTTGTGAAAATGCGTTATGCAAATATTTATGCATTTATTCCACAAAATGATAAATTTTTTAGTGTTTGACAGTTTTGTAGATCACAGAAACAGTATTTTTAAAAATTGTAAAATTTTATGTTGCAGTAATTTTCACACCAAATAAACCCGTGCAAAAACACACACAGTTATTATATTTATAAACTATAAGCCTAGATTGGACAGCTCTATCAACCACACCAATCTATCCCCCAGCTATGATACCCTTGCTACTTGCAATTTCTCCCGGCCACATGGTTCTGTGCCATCTTTTCTTCTTCCTCCTTCCTCTCTTCTCCCTCCTCTCTTCCTCTCTTCTTCTCTTTTAGACCTCCTGTTCCACCTTTTCCTTCCTCTGCTCTAGCCTTTATTTGATCAGTGAAAATGGGCAAAAGCTTCACATGGTATCACCTGAGTTCTTGTGTGATGGCTAGTTGGAGGGCAGCCCCTGAGGAACCAAAATTAGCATCAGAAAACAGCATCTGGGCAACCTACAACACTTTCAGGCTGGTGTGATGGTGCATGCCTTTAATCCCAGCACTCAGGTAGCAGAGGCAGGAGGATCTTTATGAGTTCAAGACCAGCCTGGTCTACACGATGAGCACAACAACAGCCAGGACTACATAGATCCTGTTTTTAAAATTTTGTTTTTTTAAATTTTGTTTTGTTGTAGTATTGGATTGAACCCAGGGCGTTTTGCCTACTAGGTAAGTACTGTGCCTCTGAGCTACACTCCAACCTTAGGAAAACTTTTTTTTTAATTATTTTACTTTTTTTTATGTTTATGCACAAGAATGTATGTAAGTCAGGACGACTGGGGGTGTTGGTTTTCCTTCCCTGTGTGGGCTCCAGGATCAAACTCATGCTTTCAGACTTGGCTGTAAGGCACCTTTACCCACTGAGCCATGTCATCTGCCTTGGAAGAAAAGATTTCTCTTGCACATACAAATTGTTTTTTGGATTTATGGAAAATGAGTACCAGGGACGCTTTCGGGTTGCTTTATCTATTGGGTTGAATATTTTTTTCTAAAATGTAAACTTTTCTTGTCTTAGTAACATATTTACTTTCAGGATTTTGCAGTCTTAGCATTTGTTATTGAATGGATTTTAGCATTAAAGCCATATTAATATAGATCGGATATATACTTTAAATGGGTAATATTTAAATTTGGAAATAAAAGTTTTTTTTATGACCTGTTCTTTGAGTAACTATTTTTAAATGTTATGTTTTGCTTTTCTTGGACTGAAACTTTGGGAACAGAGATTTATTTTCTGTGATTTGTGCCAATTGTATAGAGGTAATTCAGTGCTTTTTACTAAGTAATGAAGCCTGAGTTGGAGAGCTGAGAGTGATGGCACCTGCTTAAAATCCCAGGTGCTTTTAAGATGGCTACAGAAGCATCAGGAGGCCAGGGTCACATTTAGCTGTATAGTAAGTTTGAGGCCAGTCTAGGCTACATGAGACTTTGTCTCAAAACAAACAAACAAACAAACAAATACTTAGCCAACCAGGCAAACAAAATCAATCTGAGTTTGAGTCTATTCAGATGAACAGTTGTCCTTTAGTGTTTGTGAAAGACAGACTTGCAGGAACCTTCACATATGTAAAGATCAATGAATGCTCAAGCCCTTCATATAAAAATTTGAATTATGTAATATTCAAATTTTATGTAATATTCAAATATTGTGTAAATCACACATATATACACTATCCATATATAGTTTCTAATACAGTGTAAATGAATTAAATAGTTAAATCACTGGTGCATGAATAGTTGATTTGTGATGTAAATGAATTAAATAGTTGAATAGTTGATTAATAATGAGGAAGAAGTTTATATTTTTATTGTAAATTCATTTTTTCTTGAGTAATTTCTGTTCCTTGGTTGAGTCCATAAATATAAACCTGTTGAGATAAAAGCTGCATTTAAAAGTCTGAAATGTTTGTCATTTTTCTATTGTCAGTTAAAAACTGATTATAAAATTATACATTTAAAATAAATTTTATTACAGTTACTTATTTTGTGTGTATGTGTGTATATACGTATGTGTGTGTGTGTGTACATGCACATGCCACAGCCTACATATGGCAATGTGGTGGTTTGAGTGGGTATAGTCCCACAGTCTCATATGTTTGAATGTTTGGCCAATAGGGAGTAGCACTATTAGGAAGTATTGCCTTGTTGGAGGAAGTGTGCCACTGTGGAGGCGGGCTTTGATGTCCCATATGCTCAGGCTATGCCCAGTGTAGCACACAATCTCCTGCTGCCTGGGGATCAAGATGTAGAACTGTCAGCTCCTCTAGAACCATGTCTGCCTGCACACTGCAATGCTTTCCACTGTGATGATAATGGACTAAACCTTTGAAACTGTATGCCAGCCCCAATTAAACATTTTCCTTTGTTTAAGAGTTGCTATGGTCATGGTCTCTCTTCAGCAGTAGAAACTCTTAAGATGTGAGTCAGAAGACAACTTGTGAGAGTTGGTTTTCTCCTTCTACTATATGAGTTCAGGAAGTCAAAGTTAGGTCGTTGGGTTTAGTAGCAAGTGCCTTTACCTACCAAGCCATGAAAATTATCATTAAGTGCTAGAAAAATCACTACCCAGACAGAAAATACCTTACATTTTACAATGTATTGTCACTTTTTTCTTTAAAAAAAATACAAAGCAATTTTTTGTCTAGAAATATGGTTTAATAGGGAAATTACTGAATTTAAAAGTAAAATTTTAACTATTCCCCTCCCCCTTGTCTCTGTTTGAACATATTTAGCCTTGTTGTTCAGTAAGTCATTTTGGGATAGTGTTTGTTTTTATGGAAGACTCAAGACTTGAGTCTTGTTCTATTAGAGTGATTTTTTTTTTTTTTTTTTTTTGGTTTTTCGAGACAGGGTTTTTCTGTGTAGCCCTGGCTGTCCTGGAACTCACTCTGTAGACCAGGCTGGCCTCGAACTCAGAAATCCGCCTGCCTTTGCCTCCCAAGTGCTGGGATTAAAGGCGTGCGCCACCACCGCCTGGCCTATTAGAGTGATTTTAAAATGACTTCAGAAGAACGTTACTCAGTTTTTATGTCTTAGCTTTTAAAGAATTGAATAAGCTAAATATAAATAAATTTGTGTGGCTAGTCTGTAGGAAAGATTGTACAATGAAAAGGTTAACTTGTCTTCTCTCTCTTCCTTTTTCCATTTTCATGTGTGTGATGTGCATGTGTATATGCATTTTACATACATGTGGACACACCTATGTGTTGGTGCTTATACATGTGGAGGCTTAAGGTTCATGTAGAGATCGCCCTCCATCATCTTGGATCATTCTTTACTTTATCTGTGGAGGCAGTCTCAGTCAACCCAGGGCTTGCTGACATGTCTAGCCTCACTAGCAAGCTTGCTCTGGTGATCCTTTGCATTTACCCCCTGAGGCTAGAATTACAGGATGGCTATTAAGCCTGATTGACTTTTACCTGGGTTTTGATCCAAACTCTTGCAGGGCAAATGTTCTAACCACTGAGCAATCTCTTCAGACCTTGTTCTCTACTTTTTTTTTTCCCCCTGTCTTTTTTTTTGGGGGGGGGGGTTGTTGTTTGTTTAACTAATTACAAAGCCTTAGCTGTTCTGGAACTTTTTAAGTAGACTGACATTGAACCTGTAGAAATCAGTCTGCCTTTGCCTCCCTAGGACCAAGAATAAAGGTGTACATTAGCACACCTGCCCTGTTTACTACTTTCCTAAATTGGCCTTCACGTACAAGAAGTTACCAGTTTCTTCCTTACATTGTAAATTGCTAGGTGCTAACATAGAGACTGCTTTTGTTTCTTGTTGGTCTATTCATTCCCTCCTCTTCTGGTAACTTTCACCCTAGTTTTCTTTTGGGAACCTCTCCTGTTCTGTTCTTAGTTCAAGTAATGCTTGTGGGTCTATGATGACTCTGTAGACTTAAACTCTTCAAATTCACAGGTGGAGAGAGAAGCATGGGAAATATTTAAATATATAAAGTGTGTGGAGTTAAGTTGTGGAGGGGAAAGAAAAGGAACACCTGAGGTGAGATTGTACTTGACTGGTAGGCTGGGGCATCTGGGTTTTATCCAGTGAGTAGCGTTAGGTAAGTAGTCTATTAATTGAGCCACATCCCTAGCAGAGAACGTCCATAGTCATGTGAAAAATAAGTACAAATACAGCATTTCTAGAACCTATGTTCTAGAAATTTGTAGAAGTTATGTTCTGAAGAAATAGGGATTCAAGAAGTCTTTTTTTTTTTTTTTCATTTGTACATGTACATAACATGAGCTTCCACCCCTTCCTTACTTGGCTAAGGAAGGATTAGACTAGGGACCTTGTGCATGCTATGCAGTTGCTCTACTACCGAGTTATAGCTCCAGTTCTTTTGTGTCTTTAAAGACAGACTGTCACTAAGTTATCCAGGCAGCCCTTGAATTTGTGGTGCTTCTACATTAGCCTCTCATATAGTTGTACCACCTCATATAACTTTAATTTTTTGAGATATGGTCTTGCTACGATGCCTAAGCTAGCACTGAGCTCCTGTGCTCAGGCAGTCTTCTCTCAGCCTCCTAAGTAGCCCTGCTTAATATGAGGGCTTTTTACATTGATAATATAAAACTCCGAAGGTTTTTTTTTAATTGCCTATGTTCTTAAGATTTGCTTAGCCTCTTGGGTATCTTATTGTCTCTTAGGCATATGAAGCATATTAGGCATATTGAAGCCTCAGAATTGTAGGATAAGAATCTTAGGCATCTACAATGCCTCTAATTAATTGAAATTGTAAAATCATTCTTTTTGCCCACTTTTTATTTTTTATCTATTTATTTTTTTGAGATAGGGTTTTACTATGTAGCCCATCATACTTAGAGAAATCATTTATGTTATGTGAATAATCCATGAAGGTAGTAGAGTCTGGAATTTAAGCTTTCACTAATGAAAATATAACATATTTAGTAGTTATTCTGTTGTATGGTAAATATTTGTTTAATATTATTTTTATTGAGCTAATGCAAACTTTTTTGGAATTTAGAATGATACTAGAGTTAAGTATGAATGAAGATGCTAGTAAAAAACATTTAATTTTTCTGCTTCTGTTTCCATACTTTATAGAACTTTGTCTACTTTTTAATTGTAATTTTATTTTTTTTGATATCTCATGTATCCTGGCCTGGCTTTACACTATGTAGCTGAAATGGCATTGGACTCCTGATTCTCTGCCTCCCAAGTGCTGAGGTTATAGGTATGCATCATTATCAGGATTTTGCTATCTGTATTAAGGGACCCAATCAACGCCTTGTACCTGAGTGTAGAGGAATTTGCCGTGAGCCATGCTGCCTTTTATTCTAATAATTACTGTGTGAGCTGGAGAGATGTCTTAGCATACCAATTCTCAACCTGTAGGTTGTGACTGCTTTGGGGGTCAAACAACCCTATCATAGGGGCTGCATATCAGATACTTACACTGCAATCCACAACAGTAGCAAAATTGCAGTTATGAAGTAGTAATGAAATAATTTTATGGTTGGAGATCACAACATGAGGAACGGTACTCTAAAGAGTTGCAGCATAGGAAGGTTGAGAACTATTGTTTTAGCAGGCATAAGCACTAGCTGCCAAGTCTGCAGCCTTGAGGTTGATACTTATTACATGGTAGAAATAGAGGGCCAATTCCCTTGAGTTGCTCTCTGACAGTCCAGTGATTTTCCACGTGTACCACCCCTCAGCTCCCCCTTATGTGCTTTGTGACTTTCTATATTTTAAGTTCTTTAGATAAATCATTGCACTTAATCTTCAAGTCCATATTGCAAAGCAGATGAATAAAAATATTATGCAAAGGGCTGGAGAGATGGCTCAGCCGTTAAGAGCACTGACTGCTCTTTCAGAGGTCCTGAGTTCAATTTGCAGCATCCATGGTGGCTTATAACCATCTGTAATGGTATCAAATGCCCTCTTCTGGTGTGTCTGAAGACAGCAACAGTGTATTCATATACATAAATAAATAAACCAGCAATTTTCAATCTTCCTAGTGCTGTGACCCTTTTAAAAATATGTATATAATATTTTACACAAGAAAAACTGATGTCACAGTAATTTGAACACAGGCTCAAGCTAGGTAAGTGCTTGGGGAGCTGAAAATTCGAATTGAGACAGACAGTTCTTCTGTTTCTAAGTTAGTCTTCCCAAATTGTTAGGTCTCCTGCTACAGAGATCTGGACACTCTGAACAATTTGTTTGTTTTCTTTAAGAAGTTACTTTTGGTTCATTTTCCCTTGCAGCTGAGGAGAGGGGGAAAGACAGGTAAAGTAGCTGTAGCTGCCTTTTGAATCAGGTTTTAAGCTAAAGAGGTTGAGTGTATGTTTTGAATTAATCAAGTTTTTCCCTCTTGCCTGTTCCTCTTGGCAGCTACCTGAGTACAAGTCAGTTGGATGCATTTGGTTGAAATGGCGCACGCTCTCTGGGTAGGCTAAGGTTAGGAATATGCTGTGGTGTGGACAGTTCTTAACCATATGGTGTGGTTTACACAAGACTGTTTGGCTAGTCTAGTTTCAGACACCAGAGCTAATGGAGACATTTGGAATTAATGTGCCAACAGTTGAAGCTTCTGGAGATTAAAAGCTTTGTCTTTTCCCCACTTTTAAAAAGGGAGGCTTAGAATAATCCTGGAGTGATAGGGGTGGCTGACAGATGCTGCAAGGCAGTGTGTGATGGTGAAGTGTGGATCCTTTCTAATTTTTAACTTCCTTCTGTGGAGTGGCTTTTATTGCTATGCATTCAGAGATGGGAATGAACTAGTGTACAAAGTGCTCTGCACGGTGCCTGGGAAGTACTGTGCACCTACTGAATGCGTGTTGCTGCTATTCACGGTCTTACCATGTCTGGGAGTGTGTGAGCAAACAGGCAGAGTGGAATATGGAGTGCTGTTCATTGTTGTTGTTAACTCCATAAGGAGGTGGTTAAGTACGTTTTGTGTTCTGAAAGAGTGCATCCTTGAAGCTGGGTTGACTTTCAAAGACCAGTCAAGGTGTGTTCTTTGTCTGTCAAAATCAGTTAATTTCCTCATCTGGAACTTACTCTTCTCTTTTGTTATATCTCTATGTCTCTCACTTTGAGTTCTGATATAGCCTATTTCTGTTAACACCTTCTCTATTTGTTTTCTAAAAACAAATTTCTGCCTTGTTTTCATTTATGTGCAAACTCAGGCTTTGTCCAGTACTCTGCTAAAACTGCTTTTGCCAATGGTACTCTAATAATAGAGACTTTCTTGTTTACCTGTCTCTCTAAACAAATGATTTGTTTTTGGGGGGGGTACTGTGTATGGTGTGCTTGTGGAGATCAGTGGACAGTTTTTGGGAGTTGGGTTTCTTCTTTTACCATGTGCATTTCTCAAGCCTGGAGACAAATACTTTTACAAACACTGAGTAGTTTCACTGGCCCTGGTTTACCTGTCTTTACTTCACTACTTTGTTTGACTTATAGATGCTTTCTAGAGACACTCAAGAGCTTTTTGAGTGCTGGTAGAAAGTATATAGTAAAAAGGTTTCTGGTCCTGTGTTCTCATCACCCATGTACAGAAAGTCCTTAACTAGGGCCTTCTTGAAGCATGTAAAATGCAGTTGTCCAGTTCAGCTAATGGGAGGTAAACTCTAGGTAGTGCTTACAATTTTCTAATACCCCACCTATGTTCAGAGTTGAGTAAGAACAGTTTAGAACCTCTTATATTCAGTTTGTTTCAACACTGCATGAGTTGTCATTTATATCCTTCTCTCTTGCCATAACCATTCCTTAAATACAGATTTGTAGGTTTGACAGTATTAACACAGTTCTCTTGCTGTTTGCACCCAGCCTGTTAGACCAGTTTGGGTAGGGCAGCAGGAACTGATTTGCATTTTGGTAGGTAAGTGCTCTTTATACTTACAGAGCTACTGGCTCTCTTTCTTCTGTAGCATTTAGTTTGAATAGGATCACATATGGATAAAAATTCCCAGTTGGCTAATAACCTCTCAAAATTATTTTCTTCTTTATCCAGGTATGAAGACTTTAGAAACCAAACAATACAACCTCTGGGAGTATTTCACTATTTCATTTGCTTTAACCTCTCCAATCTCCTCAAGTGATTAGTCTCTCACTGTTCTCTTGGAAGGCCATTTGTTACGTAGATGTAACTAGCAATACATTTCACAAATTTAAAATATGCAAATCTGTATATGATGTTTATAATGTACATGTGTCTGTAATATATATACATGTGCAAAATATTTATACATGCACTTAAAAAATGCAGTTCCTTCCATGATATTTGCTATTTGAGGGTGGGATTTACAGATAGTCTTGAGAGGGGCTCAGAGTGCAGTTGCAATGCAGTTTCAGGACTCTTAGCTTTAAGCACTTGTTAAAAAGTTTCTTTTCTGAGTTTCTCTGTGTAGCCCTGGCTGTCTTGGAACGCAGGGATTTATCTGCCTGTTTGCCTACCAACCCTGGGACTCCACCACACCTGACATTTCCAGGCACTTTTGTTACTTCTGTGCTTTCCAAAGTGTTCTATACTCAGCTCATACTTAGAATTGTTGTTTTTGAGAGTTTTCTCTGTATTTTTCTTTAGACCCAAATAAACATTTTTCTTTCAGTCTGTGACCACATTCATTTCTTACAGACTAGTTTCCTCTAAGCACTTCCTGTAGTTTGAATAGGTGTTCTTTGATGGTGGAAAGTTATCTTGCTCTTTTATTATGAGTGCTAGTCCTTGGTTCTCGTAGTTCTGCTGTCCTGTTTGCTTTGCGTGGATATGTATGTGTATGTGTAGACCCACACAGTACTACATTGTGGGTGTGCAAGTCAGAGAACCTTGAGTACCAGCCCTTGCCTTCTACCTTGTTTGAGACAGGATCTCAAAAAGCTAGTTAGTCTATGACAGCTGGTCTGCAGAGCGCACGGGATTCTCTCATAGGAGGACTGGGATTACAGATATGCTGTGCCTGCCTTTGTGTGAGATTTGGAGGTTTGAACTCAGGTCCTCAGTCTTGTGTGGCAGGTTCATTGAGCCATCTTTCCAATCCTGCTTTATGCTACTTTCTAGATTCTTTTAGCATTGTTTATCTTCTTTTTTGGTATCAGTTTATTCTTTTGAGGCTTTCTTTCAACTACAGTGTTACTAGGAAGCCATGTCTTTAGATATCCATCTCTTTCTAAGATTGTCAGGAATCTTTTTCTATTGGTCCCTGTGGAAATTTAGTCTCTTTAGAAACTTGTGGCTTGCCTGGGCTGGTTGTCTTTTTAATTTTCGTGCAGTGATAATTGCCTTACTTGCTATAAGTATTCTTCTGTATATATCTTTATAATCAGAGTTGGGGATATAATCATCATTGGGGATAGGTGAAACTGTAGTAGATGAGAAAAGATATTTTCTTTGTAGCCCTTGAAATAAATAGCAAAATATCATGAAGCTGCATTTTTGAATGCATGTGTACATATTTTTGTATATGTGTACATTATAGACTAACAATATATACATCATATACATATTTGCATATTTGAAATTTATGAAATGTGTTGCCAGTTATCTCTCAATATGATTGCATAGATGCAGTAGGGATTATGGATTCTGAAGTGAGAAATTTTATTTTAATCTTCTCTACAATCAATTTTGATATTTTGAGTTTTGGTTTTCTTATGAACAACTTTGTCTTTAAAACTAAGAACAATTCGTATGGAAAATATAAAGCAATAAAGATTTTGTTTCCATCTTAAGAAATAGACTTAGTTCATTAAAGCAATACAAGTCCAAAATACTTTATTCATTCATTCTGTAGAAGAATATTTACTGAGTACTTGATATGTGTCAGCACTAAGGTAGGATAAGAGATACTTAGATGTTGCCTTTGTTGTAGATGGCTGACAGTGTGGTATTTCAGTATGCATCGGTAAATCTTATGGCAGAGATACACATCATATCCTGAAAAGACTCAGAAATGAAATCCTAACTTGACCAGGTCATCTGAACAGATGGCAAGGAACAGTCTGAGTACCAGCTCAGTGATGTTTGTGCTTCATTTATAAAGATTTATGCAGGTATATAAGCTGAGGAATAGTGAAGGAAGCTTTCTATGTTTGAAGGACAGTGGTAGACAAAAGGTATTTCTGTGGGGATTGTGAAAGATGAGGCTGGAGAAAATGGTGGTCAGGGACCAAGTCATAAAATACTCTTGTGTGTTTAGGTGAGTTGGCAAGCCTCAAAGCCTTTATGCAAGCAAGTGATGCAGTCTGGTTTCCATTTTAGAAAGCTGACTGCATCATGGATAATGGGTAGAAGTTTTTTCTTTTGTTTGGATTTTGGGGGATTTTGTTTGTTTGTTTTGGTAACTGTGTGGATTGGTGATGCTGTTAAATTTGAGGAGAGAGAAAAATAGTTAGAATTTAATAGTAGGGAAACCCCTTGAAGCAGTTACAAGAAAAAGACTAAGACCAAAAATTGAGCACTGAAAAAAGTTTTATTGCACTGCAGGGAACTTGATCCAACACAGAGTTTAATAGGCTCTGGGGAAGGAAAAATAGAGTAAGTCTTTTAAAGCTAAACAACCACAGAATGTCTCTTGTTTCCTCTTGGAGAAGCAAGGACTCTGTGATCTGCTGGTGATATAGAGAAACAGTGGTTTAGCCAGTAAGTGGCCTGTGTATGTCTTGAAATTATGGTGTATAACTTGGGGCCAGTGTCCAAACTGTTGTGTAACATGGGTGTACACGTTTTTGAACTGTACCAGGAATCTAAAAGAAACAAAAATCATATCATGT
The DNA here is from genome assembly GCF_004785775.1 of Grammomys surdaster. Taxonomy (NCBI): domain Eukaryota; kingdom Metazoa; phylum Chordata; class Mammalia; order Rodentia; family Muridae; genus Grammomys; species Grammomys surdaster. The sequence continues at coordinate 6,787,607 of NW_021604790.1, read as the reverse complement.
TTGAACTAAATCACCAGAAGAATGCTGTAACAGTATTTTAAAGGAACACATTAGTCTGTTTTACAGTACTACCTTGTGCAGGAACTGTCTTTCTCTGTGGTCATCAGCTTCATCTGGAGTTCCAGGAAAAGTTGTGTTTCTCTGCTTCTGGAGACTATTGTTGGATTCAGTTTAAGATTGAGGACATAGACATCCATTGGTCAGGACTGCCAGTATGTTTCACATAAACCCTATGCACTAGCACCTTGAAACTTGACTGTGGTAGTTGTTGGTGGGAGGACTTGATCTGGCCCTTCAGGTGCATTCATTTTCTTTGAGGGAAGTTATGTATCCTTTGGACATAAAACCAAGAGAATCAGCTGAGGAGTGATTACAGGACTATTAATGCTACTAGCAAAAACTGAGGTTAGAAAAACTTGAATTTTCTGAAACTTTCAGGATAATATGAATAATAGTTTCTATCTTGAGGAGAGAAATTCTGTTAAACTCAGTGAAAAAGTTTCTGGATACAGTTTCACACGCGTGGTGAGCAGAGTGCATATTTGAGTGCTACATGTGGAGTGGTGACTGTAAGACCTTCCTGGGTAATGCCTTTTCTTTTTTAATCTGCCCGCCTGCCTGCCCACCTGACTCACCTCTCCTTTTTCCCTTCCTTTCCTCCTCCCCTCCTTCCTTCCCTCCTTCCCTTTTTTCTTCTTCTTTTTCTTTCTTCTGCCTCTGCCTCCTGAGTACTGGGATTGTTCTAGTTGGTTTCAAACTCTCAAATCTTCCTGCCTCATCCTCTAGATTATAGCTTTGTGCCACCAGGCCTGGAGTATTGTCATTTAAAAAACAAACCATCCAGTATTTAACTAGAATTGGCAAAAGGAGGAGTCTGTATGATCAGAGCCCGGAGACAGTTTGAACTCTTAATTGGGGTCAACTTAATACATTTCTTCATGTTGATAGAATCTTCAGGCCAAAGAGTACTGCAGTCTGATCTGTGTTGAGTTCAGTAAGCACAGGAAGCAAAGGGTAATTTAGTCTTGTACATACCTTTCTGAGGTCACTGAGAAGGTACCTTCTGTAGAACATTCAATTTGATAAAGTATTACAAAACAAGATACAACCCGGTAAAAGCTAGTGGAGGCACTTAACGTTCTTTTCTGTTGAACTACTTAAAAGTTGTGAGACTGGAAGGGTTATAGGTATATTAGAAATACTGTTGTTATTTTGTTAGCACTTAGTGCACTGTCGGAAGGGGTTTAAACTATAAATAGAAGTCTCTGTATCCATGACTAACTGGCCCCTTAACAGAAGATTAAATGTATATTGACTAACAAGAGTACAGCATACAAGAGTGCTACCAAAGTGGTGCTCAGCCTATGAGATTTCTGTATTTCTACCTGACTGGAAGAGCTCACGCAGTTTTTAAGGACAGACTTTTAGTACTGATTTCTTTGTGTATTCACTATTTTCTCTTGTATAATTCTTGCCTTGGTCATTTAGAGGTAAAGATAGTGGGTAGTTGAGTAAAGTTGTTTAATTTGATTTGACGTGAGGATTTTTGAGATTTTATTATTGTTTTGACAATATTTTGTTATATTCCATCTGAATAACCTATTTGCCATTTCACTGACATTTTACTTACCAATATGGCTATTTCTCGTTTTGATTTACTACAGGGAACTGAAATGGTCCTTAGTGTTATTACCTAAAATATCACCTGAAAGTTTTCCAAATTTTGTGTTTATGAATGATTTTGTTTGCGATTTGCACTTTTGTCCAGACTATTTTGGTAAGAAAATCTCTGGGATTGCCTTAAGTGAGCATGTCCCTTTTCTTTAGCTTAAAACAACAGCTTCCTTTTCAGTAATGATAATTGATCTGTATTAGAGTCCTGCTCTGGTGAAAGCTTTTGTAGTTGTCTTTTGAAACAAGATCTCACATGGCCCAGGGTATCTTTAAACTTAGGCAGCCAAGGCTGGTCTTGAATACTTGATCATCCTTCCTCTGCCTCTCAAATGCTGGAATTGCAAGCATGTATTAGCATGCCCAGCTCCAGCCTGGTTCTTGGGAACCATTTTTAGGGAAATTAGTATTTTAAAAGTTTGTGATGTTCTGCTAGGCCTGGGTCTATAAATGTCTAAAAGTATTCTAAGCTCAGGAAACAAGAGTCTGCCATCACCTAGGGCCAGAGTTTATAGGCAGTACTGACGAGGCTAGTGATGTAGCTGAGTTTGATAAGAGTGCTTGCACTATTCCCAGCACCACATAGATGGTGGGTGGCACATGTCTGTAATGCAAGCATTTGAGAGATTGAAGCAGGATGATTAGAAGTTCAGTTTTGGAGCTAGAGAGATGACTCAGAGGTTAAGAGGTCCTGAGTTCAATTTCCAGCAATTACATGGTGGCCATAACCATCTATAATAATATCCAGTGCCCTCTTCTGGCCTGCAGGTATACATGCAGGCAGAACACATAATATACATAATATATAGAACACATAGTATACATAATAAGTACATCTTTAAAAAGGTTCAGTATCATTTTTTTTAAATCTACATTGTGAGTTTGAGGCCAGCCTAGGCTACACCAGACCTGTCTCAAAAACCAGCCAACTAAACGAAAATGACTTTGGTCTTTAATTGTAGCTGTGAGGTTGTTTATCCTAAATTAGCTTTGCTCACCAACAGGAGAGGAGATTAGACTGTAACTAAGGCAGGAAGATACAAGGAAACTCTATTATGGAAGAAATGTCAGGTGTTTACATGAAGAGTTAGAATATTAGGATTCCAGAAGGTGGAGTAAAGGATGAACTTTCAAGGCAGAAAGTCAGGACAGAAAGCTCCCTTGAATCATTAGATGGCTTCGTGGGTCAGTTTAAGAAGGCAGAGTTTTGTTTTGTGGACTTTTTATCTCCTTTTGTTCTATGACACTATGTGGGGTTGGGGAGGGGATAAAGGCCTTCACTGGAATTGCAAGTTCCCCCAAAGTACCTTCTGAAATGATAAATTGCCCTTTTTTATGATTATATTATAGTGTTAAACACATGTATAAATTTGGACATTATAGCATATAAGACTGAGGATCTTGATAGGATTTGTTTTTGTGTCCTTTGTCATTTGATAGACAAATTGTGACTAGAGTACCTCAGCAGTCGGGATGATCCTGTAGTCTGGTGTCCTTTTGCATTTCCCCATACCATGTCCCAGAGATAGCTCTTAGGTGGGTGATGAAACATACACAGAATAACATCCACTTGATTTAGCTCATCAAAGATGAGACAAAATTTGGTTTACATGTCTACCCAGAGGTACTTAGATGGTCCTAAACTAGAAAGTCATGAAACCAGGACAGATGAACTCAGCAGAATCACTACTAGAAGGTGCCAGAAACTTGGTAAAATCTAGGACTGGGTTTATCAGGGGTTGAGTTAATTATATGATATTCCGGAAGCCTTCAAAACTGTTAAAATATTAAGCTATATTTTATAAAGTTGTTAGAGGTCAGAGATAGTGCACTAAGTGTAAGGGCTTAGTTGTTAAGCAGAGAACCTGATCCAGCACAGAATCTAAGCTCAGGATGGAGAAACAGGGTAGTCCTTTGCAGCCAAGAGTCTTACTGGGTAAGCCACATCTTTGAGTGGTCTTGTCTGGCGATACCCAGATTTATTGTGGGTAAATTGAGATCTGCTTGGAGGTGATCTGTAGTGTATATATGGTATGGAATTAGGACATCCAGTGGTTCCTAGTGATATGGTCTGTCTGCGTTAGGATTTATGTCACCCAGTCAGATGTGTACTGTGGTCAGAAGCTAAGTGGCCTGGGTTAGTAGTAGTAGCATTTGGATTTGAGGATGTAGATGCTGAGAACGGTCAGGTTTGTATGGCAAGCACCTTTGCCTGTGGAGTGGTCTTGACAGCCCTTGTTGTTCTTTTTACACTTGTAGCTTTCTCTACCATGTTTCTAGTGGCCTGCATTTATCAGTGGAGCCTGTTTGGTAATTTGCTTTATTAGGTATTGAAGAACTACAGTTTTAAAGTCAGAAAGTTTATTCTATTTACCTTGTTGTAGAAAATGGACTATTGTAGCTAGAGACTGTTATGGAACAGTGTCTCTTCTGCTCTTCACTAGACAATAGGCTCAGTGAAGGCTGTTATTTATAAAGGACTCCAGTAGGTAGTAGGGCTAAAAGAAATGGCAAAACAAATAGAAATAATTTGGGGGCCATCTTAATTTGAATAAAAGAAATTATTAGGTTAAGAATCAAGGAGCGAGTTTCATTATTTACTACTTGTTTCTTTTTGGGAAGGCTGTGGAGAGGAAAGGGTTTATCTCCTTTTACACTTCCAGGTGACAGTCTATCATTGAGGGAAATTAAGGCATAACTCAAACAGGGCAGGAACCTGGAGGCAGAAGGTGATGTAGAGGCTGTGGAGGGGTGCTGCTTACAGACTGGATCCACTGGCTAGTTTCTTAATCCTAAGGATTTGTTAGTGATTTTCTTAGGATTTTATTGATTTGATAGATATTTGAGTGCATATAATATTTAAAATTATGTAACAACCTGTAGGTGATACATAAGCCACATTAAGAGAAAAACAGCTTTCTGGGACAGAAGGTACAATAACGTGTCATATGAACTCCTGATGTATCACTGTGAGAAGGAACTTGGCATCAAATGGAGTTAGTGTGTTCTTAGAGGTTCACAGGAAAAGAAAACGCAAAAACTGAAAAAGAATAGGGTCAGGGGTAGTTTGGCAGAGGATCTGAGTTTGGCTCCCTGCACCTGTGTCAGGCATTTCACAACCACCTGTAATTCCAGCTCTCCTTGTCTTTGTGAGCACCTGCACCCACATGCTCAAACTCACGCACAGACACATAATTAAAAATAAAATATTAAATAGTTAGCTTTCCTAGAAGAAGTGTACACTCTCAAAATAGATGTATACTGTTGGCTTGCCTGTAACAGTCTTGGGCCACCCTTGCTGTTCCTTAGTAGGATACACCTTTGTAGGATTAAGGAAGTCACTATGATGTTTGATAAAAGTTGAAAATTGAATATAGAATTTGAGAGTGAGGGGAGGGAGGTGTAGACAGACAGTCACCTACACATATGAACCAGAAAGACAGCCAGCCAGAACAGGTCTTACATGGAATTGAAGTTTAATAGAGTAGTCATAGTTCTTAGGGTTAGTTGGAATAATCACATTTGAGGTAGTAGGAGTATCATGAATAAAGCTAAAGTAGAAAGGTCTTCATTTTATGTAGGAGATACAAATAAGATTGTCTAGTTGAGGAACTAATATGAGAAAGATGGACTCACTAACATTTTAAGATAGGTAGGTAGGTAGGTAGGTAGGTAGGTAGGTAGATAGATAGATAGATAGATAGATAGATGATTTACCATTCTTATTTATGAGGTGACAGAGTAGGATGAGTTACAACTATTATAATATTTCCTTTTTATCACATATATTAGTAGGATTGGTTTGTTTGGTGTGTGCATGCGTGCATATGTGTGTCCGTGCATGTGGATGTGTCAGGGAGCATGTGAGGCACTTGTGATACACATTGGTTAGAGGACAACTTGTGGGAATCAATTCTCTCCACCCACCTCATAAACTATGTGGCTTCTGGAGATTGAATTCAGGTTACCAGGCCTGGTGACAAGTGCCTTTGCCTTCTGAACCACCTTGCTGGTCTACAAATCTTGTTTCCTTTACTGTGCATATGAAAATGAAACTAACATGCTTGTAGGGTTCAGTCAATATATTATGTGGGGAAGTTTTTTTGGCACATTATAAAATATGCTAGATGTACATAAGTGAACATTGAGAATGGAAGCAGATTAAATAGAGAGTTAGACATTTGCTCCCTAGGTGTTTGAAAACGTGTCATGCATTTAGTAGACCTAGAGTGGTCCTGTGGTCCTAAGGAAAAGGGGCCTCACTAGGGAAACTGATAAATTTCATCTTGAATGATTAAAATTTGAAAGGCTGGTGAAGTGCCTAATAAGGAGTGTGTGTGTGTGGCAGTTGAAATTGGCTTGGAGATTGCTTGAGAAGTGAAGCTAGACATACAGATGGGGTTTACTTGTCAGCATTTACTAGAAAACTTAACCGAGTGCATAAGCTTTGCTGTGGAGTGTCCCACTCCCACGCCAGTTCATGTGTCAAAGCTTAATCGCTAAGGGATACTATCTGTAGATCGAGCCTTTGGAAAGGAATTAGGTCAATGAAGATAGAACATTCATGAATAGGATTAGTAGTAGATGCAAGAGAAGGTTCCCATCTTTGCTTTGCCAGGAATACAGCAAGAGCATGCCTGTCTACACACCAGAAAGAAGGTCTCATCAGACACCCTGTCTTCTGGCACTTGATCTTGGACTTTACATCTTCCAGAATTTTGAGAAATAGTGTTTGTTGCTTAAGCCACCCAGGCTACAGTATTTATTTTGGCAGCCTGAGCCAAGATAAACCTCTTGTCAGATTATGAGAAGACTCCTTTCTTGCTAGTAAGCAAATCTCACTGGACATTTTAGAGGAGAAAGAATAAAAATAGCTAATATGTACTGAGCATTTTCTATATTAAATATTAATATTTTAAATGATTCATATATTGTAATTTGTTTAGTCTTTTTTTTTTTTCAAGACAGGGTTTCTCTGTGTAGCCCTGGCTGTCCTGGAACTTACTCTGTAGACCATGCTGGCCTCGAACTCAGAAATCCGCCTGCCTCTGCCTCCCAAGTGCTCGGATTAAAGGTGTGCGCCACCACCGCCCGGCTTTGTTTAGTCTTTAAGACAATATCATGAGATGTTGTTTTATGTAACTTATAGAAGCCTCATTTTCAGATAAAGTCTTTGGAACATAGCTTCATTAAATAGTGTTCAGGATTACATACCAGTAAAATAGTAACACCAGACTCAAATGCAGGCATTCTGACCTTGTTTAACCCTTGCGTGATACTTAAAGCTTAAACCAAATTACACTCTTTCTAGTGTTGCTAGAAATAAAAGGTAAAGGACATTTGGGAGTGACTAGGAAATGATGCAGACCTGTCTATATATAATGTTAAACTACAAATTTCAAATAAATTACAAATACTATATACTTGAACCGTACAATGACACATTCAACTTGGTGTTCTGAGGAAGAATAAATTATTATGCAGTGTAGTTTAGGTATACTCTTCTATTTAAACATGTTAGATTTCTTTATTTTTAGAAATTTTAGATTTCTTTATTTTTATTCTATATATGTGCTATGCCTGTTTTCATGTTTGTGTACCAAGTGTATACCTGGTGCCTGAGGAGACCAGAGGAGAATGTTTGATCTTCTGGAACTGGAGTTTCAAAATGGTTATTAACTGGCATGTTGGAGCTAGGCACAAAATCCAGGTCCTCTGGAAGAACAGCTAGTGTTCTTAGTCACTGAGCCATCCTCTCCAGCCCCTAAGCTTCTTCCAACCACTGGGACAGCCATCAGTTATGAATAGGTCTGTTTGAAGGAATACATCTAGCAGTGGTAGTTGAGTTTTGAAGTGTCTTAGTTAGGGTTACTTTTGTTGTGATGAAACACAATGACCAAAGCAGCTTGGGGAGGAAAGAATTTATTTGGCTTAAGTTTCACATCACAGTTCATCTTCACAGTTCATTATCGAAGGAAGTCAGGACAGGAACTCAAGGAGGGCAGAAACTTGGAAACAGGAGCTGATGCAGAGGCCATGCAGAGGTGCTGTTTACTGGCTTGCTCCTCATGGCTCGCTCAGCTTGCCACCTTATAGAACCCAGAACACCAGCCCAGGGATGGCACCACCCACAACAGACTGGGCCTTCCCCAGTCAATCACTAGTTAAGAAAATGCCCTTCAGGCTTGCCTATAGTCCTATCTTCTGGAGGAATATTTTTAATTGAGGTTCCTTCCTCTCTTACAATTTTAGCTTGTGTCAAGTTGACATAAAACCATTCAGCATGATAGAATAGTGTTTGGCCTGCAAACAGAATATAAGGGAATCAATGTATGAAAAACAGTACATTTGTGTATTTTCATTCTCAAGTTGGAGAAAATAATTCATAGAAATACTGGTTTAAAATACATAGCTGAGGGGCTGGAGAAATGGCTCAGTGGTTAAGAGCAACTGCTCTTGTGGAGGACCCCAAGGTGGAGTCCCAGCATCCAAATTGGGAGGCTCAAAACCTGTAACTCCATCTCTAGGGGATCTAATGTTCTCTTCTGTGTCTCTGCAAGCACCTGCATGCACACATATATAGCCCCACACATATAATGAAAAAAGTAATAAATCTAAGAAAATTATATGTAGCTGAAATACTTTCAAATAGTTTTCCAAAATACATCTATTAGCATGTATTTAGGTTTGTATTTGGTACTTTTGCTTATTACAAAGGTCTGTAATAACTTTTTGTTTTTGAGATAGGGTCTTACATAGACCATGTTACCCTAAACTTACTATGTAGACTTGAACTTCTGGTCCTTCAGTCTTTGCCTTTCCAGTACTATGAATAGACATATACTACCACTACTGTACCCAGTTTATGTAGTGTTGGGGATGGAATCCAAGGCTCCACATGTGCCACACAGGCATTCTGTCAACAGAGCCACATCCTCAGCTCCTGTAATAATATACAGCAATTATAAGCTGCTGCTTTATGTATCAGTGATCAGGAATGGTGTACAAAAGCTTATTTCTTTGGAGCAGTGGGCCAGCTTGTTGGGACTCATTGAGAGGTCTTGAACTGGATTTTTGTATTAAGTTTTCACAGTGTTGGTGTAAGCACAAAAAACATGAAGAAAGTATATTGGTTAAAATAGCCTTGATGGGGCTGGAGAGATGGCTCAGCTGTTAAGAGCCCTGACTGCTCTTCCAGAGGTCCTGAGTTCAATTCCCAGCAACCACATGGTGGCTCACAACCATCTATAATGGGATCTGATGCCCTTCTCCTGGTGTGTCTGAAGAGAGTTACAGTGTATTCACATACATGAAATAAAGTCTTTAAAAAATAGCCTTGATAACTAAGTTACAGGAACAGTATTGTAAAAATTGGTTTGTTTTTGTTGGGTGAGCAAAGAAAAGTAGGATATCTGACTGTCTTTTCTCCCTTTCTTTGAAGTCGTTTCATTCCAGTGAGCTCATAATTGGAATGCAACTACCATCTGAGGAAGAAAGGGAAGTTTGTCAAGGATATAATGAGAGCGTTATTGAAATGAAGCATAGACAATCCATTCTGAGTACAACTGAGGAAGAACAGCAGGACACTCTGTTACTACAGCTGGGCATTGTGTTGATACTGTTACAGATGCTTGCGCATATAGGCAACTCCTTTCTAATCAGAAAAGGAAAATGATACCCCAAAGTGTGATAGCAGCCCTTCCAGGAGTAGTTTTTCCAGTTACTACTTCAAATACAATATAAAAAGGATTTGGGTGTTTTTTTTGGGGGGTGGTGGTGGGAGTGGGGGTGGGATTACTGGACAGAATTTATAAATATTTCTTGCAAAAGTAACAGAAGACATTTTAACCAACATAGTGGCATATTCCTATAGTCCCAGCACTCAGGAAATTGAAGCAGATGAATCTTGATTTAAACAAAATTTTTATGTGTATGTGTGCATGTGCCTAAATGTATGTACTCATGTATGTTTGATGGTTTGAATGTAAATGGTGCCTGTAGGCTCCTATGTTTCAATGTTTGGTCCTTAGTTGATATGTCTGGTTGATTATGATTTGGGAAGTATTAGGAAGTGTGTCCTTGTTGGAGAAGATGTGTCACTAGTGGCTGGACTTTGAGGTTTCAGAAGTCCAAACCAGGCCCAGTGTTTCTTTGTCCCTCTGTGTCTGTGGATCAGTATGTAAATCTCTCAGCTACTGCAATCTTCCCATCATGATGATAATGGATGAACCTGAAAATGTAAGCAAGCAATCAGTGAAATGCTTTGTCGTGGTGTTTCTTCACAGCACTAGAACAGTAACTAAGGTGTGTGTGTGTGTGTGCAAGCACACACACTTATGTGCAGAAGCTTACAAAGATCAGAAAAGACTAGCACATCCTCTGGAACTGGAGTTAAAAGTGGTTATGAGACTGGAAACTGAACTCAGGTACTCTACAGGATCAAACAGAGGCTCTTAACCACTGATCCATCTCTCTAACCCCTAGATTTGAGGACAGCAGGACTACATAGAAGGATTCTAATTGCCCATCAAAATGGAGTATTTATGGCGTGATGATTGAGTCTTATCTACCTTTCGAGCCCTGAGCTCAAAGGCTGTATCTTTATGTCTGTAGAACCTATCATAGTTCTTGGCATAAAGTTGAAATGTCAAGTGAAAGAATGAAACTAAGCCTTAGGGTACACATGTGCCTTTAATGTTAGTACTTGGGAGGCAGAGGCAGGTGAGTTTCAGGCCAGTCTGGTCTATATAAGGAGTTGGAGTCCAGCCAGGGCTATACAGTGAGACTATCTAAAAAAGGGGAGGGAGCAGATAAGGTGAAGGGGATTGCTTATCAATTGGCTTGTTCTGTTCTCAGTAATCATCTCGAGAGTTATATTTGTATCCATGTGAAATATAGAGCTAATTAATAATATACCAGCATGCTAATTCTTAGTAACTTTCTCATAGCTGTCATAAAATATATGGCAGGGACAACTTGAAGAAGGCTTTACTTTGGCTCTTGGTCTCTGAGATGTCAGTCCAGTGACATAGAGAGGGCCTGGTAGAGCAGAGCAGTTCACATCATGGTGGCCAGAAAGCAGAGTATAGGATCATGACATTATGCTGGCTTTTCTTTTATCCCACCAGTGTTCTAAGCTAATAGGTTGATGCCATGGATGTTCAGTGTTGGTCTTCCTCTTTAATGAGTCTTCTCTGCAGACTATCTCACAAACACGTACAGTGGGATGCCTCACTGATTGGTAATTCTAAACCACTAAAATTGACAGTAGAGATTAGCTACTATACAAATTTTCCTAATTTAAATTGATTACATCATCATTTTAAGCCACTTATTTACAGAAGAGGTAGGCAGACTAGAACAACTTTGGGAAATATAGATTTAAGAGCACAAAATGTTTGGAGGAATTTGAGATGAATATTATCATGATCAAAGTAGCATAACAGAAAATCTATGTATCTCTAGCTCATTTAAGACATTGTGCCTGGGCTGGAGAGATGGCTCAGCGGTTAAGAGCACTGACTGCTCTTCCAGAGGTCCTGAGTTCAATTCCCACCAATCACATGGTGGCTCACAACCATCTGTAATGGGATCTGATGCCCTCTTCTGGTGTATCTGAAGACAGCGACAGTGTACTCATATAAAATAAATAAATAAATCTTTAAAAAACAGAAAAGACATTGTCCCTAATGGACTGTATAGTGATAGTGCTGTAGCAGTTGTCATTGATCAAAATTAGCACATACTTGGTTAATATCTGAAGCTAGTATAATGTGTTAATAAAATTTAGTGAAAATTTAATCAATAAGCATTTCTGCCTTTCTGCATACATTAATTCCAATGAGGAGCGTACTAAATGTTAAAGAGGGTTGAGGTACAGCTGGCTGGATGGGAGAAAGTCTGACCTCTTCAGCCCTTGCTGATGTGGCACACTTACTGTTCAAGCCCCCTCTGCTGCTTTACTCTTAACATTGTATATACATGTCTCTTAAGAAACACCTAGAAAGCAAGAATGAAACAGTCTTGGTTATACTTTCCATAGTTTCTGTTACCAAAAATGAGACTTAAAAAATTACATACACTAGATACACATTTCTCAGAAGCCCTTGATACATACCTCCTTAGGGGAAGGTTTGTTATAGTGACATACTCAGGAGTTTGTCATACTGAAATTAATGAATTCTTTGAAGATTTATGGAGTAAATCTCTCATAATTGATACTAAGGATGGAAAAAAAAAAGCAGGGAGCTGTGGTTCTACTTTCTGAAGTAGATTTCCAAAATATAGAGCAGTACAGCGAAGACAAGAGCATATGACAATTATTTATGCAAGTGAATAAAATTATCACTTTTCAGATCTTATATTGATAATCTTCAAAATGACAAATATAAGGTGTTGCTTTGAGAGCGTTAAACAATATATGTAAAAACTGCTTCCACAAAAATTGGTTGGAAGGGCTGGAGAGATGGCTTATCTGTTAATAGTGGATCCTGCTATGGCTGAGGACCTGGGTTTAGTTCCTAGCACCCACATTTGGTGACCTACAATTGCCTGTAATTAGCTTCAAAGTATCCAGCATTCTTCTGGCTTCCATGGGCACCTACATATGAGATGCTGTAAACTCATGGGACACACTTACATGAATAAATTAAAAAAAAAAACCTTTTTGCTTTTTTTGTTTTTAAATCTGTTTGGAGCTGATGAGATTTAGTGCTAGGAATAGTAGTCTGGGGCTCGGGACATGGCTAAAGTTGGTACAGTGCTTGCCATGCAAGCATGATCACCTGAGTTTGGATCATTTGCACTTGTGTGAAAAGACAGGCACAGCATACTAACCTGTAATTTTAGTTTTGAGGATGTTAGAATCACTAGGGCTTACTAGTTAGTGTCAGCTAGTCTAGCCAAGTCAGTGTGCTCCATGTTCACCAAACATAGGTGAGGTAAACATCTACTTACATCAGCTGCTGGTCTCCACCCATGTATAGACGTGTGCCCACACAGGAGCTATACCCAGCCTTGCTTACTATAGTTTATACTGGTGAGAATAGTTTGGTGGGGGTGGGGGTGGGGGTCTGGTAGGGCAGAGGAGGAATGATTTCCTTGGGAGCGTACTTAGTTTTGTAGAACTGAGACTGAGAGTTTTAAAGGGTTTAGATGTTATCAGAACTGTAGGATAAATGACAAAGACTGGAGGGAATATATGAAAAGTGGCTTTACATTTTTTTGAGATGGAAGAATGTTTTATTCTGCTAAACAAAGAACTCTTTTAGAGATGTGAGCTCTCTCTACAGAAAAACATTATTACTATAGCAGTTTACATAGAATTTCAAGGTCAGTCAAGATAAGCAGCTTTTTTTTGAGAGAGGGTTTCTCTGTTAGCCTTGGCTGTCCTGGAGCTCTCTATGTGGACTTGGCTGGCCTTGTATTCACTGGAGGGAAGCTTGGATAGTCAGAAGAGACACAGGCCGGTATGTCTATGGAGGTTCTCAAAGTCCATGACTATGTTATGTATATGTTATGAATATGTATATGTTAGAAGTGAGATCTAAAGCACAGGTAGAAAAACTGTCTCAGACCAGAGAGTAGACTGTAAGTAGAGGGATAAAACTATAAATCTATGACAGGAAGTTAGAGAATTCTTAGACTGTTTCTCTGAAGTCAGGTGTGGACTCATTTCACTTCATGAATCATAACATGAATGGCAGTTTAAAAACAATTGCTTTATTACTTTTGAAGACTATAAGTTGAGATGTACATGTGTTGTATATGTGTTGATACTCATGGGTTGGTTTCTGTACTGATATAATGGGAAATATTTCTGAATCCATTTTATGATTTAGTACTTTCATGTGAAGTACTAAATCATAAAATGTCTTAGTCTTCATGATTGAATTTTATTTTTATAAACAAAACTGCCACGTGTGGTAAGCACACACCCTTCAATGTGAGTTAAAAGCCAGCCTGATCTATAATAACAAGTTATAGGCCACCTGGGGCTACCTAGTGAGACCTTGTCTCAAAAATCCACAGATAAAGTTTTTCTTCTAAGATGTGGCCTATGGGGGACATAGGGTCTTGTGATTGTTAATATCTTTATTCTTATACTGATAGTGTTTGCTTAATTTATTCAAAAGTGATTAGTTAGGCTTCTTAAACTTATATTAAATGAATTTTATATGCCAAGCATCAATAATTGTAATAAACCTCAAAGACAGAGAAGTATGTAGAGATTAGTCAAACATTCTATTCATATCTCACTCTGGTCTTTTTTGTTTGTTTGCTTGTTTGTTTGCTTGTGGGTTTTTTTGTTTTTGTTTTTTTTTTGAGACAGGGTTTGTCTGTATAGCCCTGGCTGTCCTGGAACTCCCTCTGTAGACCAGGCTGGCCTCAAACTCAGAAATCTGCCTCCCTCTGCCTCCCAAGTGCGGGATTAAAGGTGTGCGCCACCACCGCCCGGCTTATATCTCATATATTTAATTATAAGTATATGAAAGTTTGTAATTTTCTCTTTGCTTGTTAAGTTTGAATTAACAAAGTTTATGAAGGCTGGAGAAATGGCTCAGTGGTTAAAAGCACTGACGATCTGGGTTCAGTTCTAAGCACCCACATAACAGCTTGCAACAATCCATAAGTCCATTTCCAGGTATTCTAGTGCCCTTTTCTGGCCTCCATGGGCACAAGGCACACATGTATGTTCATACATTCATGCATGGAAACACATATACATAAAATTAAAAGCACTTTTAAAGTGTTCAATTCAGCAATTTTTGGTAGATTCGGGAGGTTGTACATGTATTCACATTACAAGGTATGCAGATTTGAGATATCTGGCTTTTAATTTAATTTTTAAAAAAGATTTATTTATTTGAGTATATGAGTACACTGTAGCTGTCTTCAGACACACCAGAAGAGGGCATCAGATCCCATTACAGATGGTTATGTGGTTGCTGGGAATTGAACTCAGGACCTCTGGAAGAGCAGTCAGTGCTCTTAACCTCTGAGCCATCTCTCCAGCCCTTTTAATTTAATTTTTAAAAAATTATATTTATTTGCTGGTGTGTGTGTGTGTGTGTGTGAGTGTGTGTGGTGTGTGTGGTGTGTGTGGTGTGTGTGTGAGAATATGTGTGTGTGTGTGTGTGTGTGTGAGAGAGAGAGAGAGAGAGAGAGAGAGAGAGAGAGAGAGAGAGCGCACACACGTGCACATGCTCTCAGGAGCGAGCATGCATGGACTCCCTGTAACTGGAGTTACAGTTGTGAGCAGTCTGACCTGGGTCCTGAGGACTGCATTGTGGTCCTCTGAAAGTGCAGCTGTCCTCAACCGCTGAGCCGCCTCTCTAGTCCTTTATGAAAAAGTTCTCCTCTAAGACTAGATCTTGATGGAAGAGAGAATTAGGTCTTGATCAAAATGATCAGATAGGCCGGGCAATGGTGGCGCACGCCTTTAATCCCAGCATTTAGGAGGCAGAGGCAGGTGGATTTCTGAGTTCGAGGCCAGCCTGGTCTACAGAGTGAGTTCCAGGATGCCAGGGCTACACAGAGAAACCCTGTCTCAACACCCCCCCCCAAAAAAAAAAAAAGGTCAGATTTGTAATCTTGTTCTTCTACTGTTACTGGTAATCATTGCTAAGGTTACAGCCATTGATTGATATAAAGCTGACGGTTACTTAGCTTCTTCTGTAGTTTATGATTGTACTTTGTACCTCACTGTAGTTAGGGTTACTTAGGGTTTAATTATCCATGTTTGGCATATAAAATTCATTTAATATTTTTAAGCATTTAAATGTTTAAAAGTGAAGCAATTCAGTCTTACTATTTTAATTTAATTTTCCTATGTATTTGTTTTTTTTTTTTTTTACAGTACTCTGTGCAAAAAACTTGGTGAAAAAGGATTTTTTCCGTAAGTAAATGAACTTTAATACAAATCTTGTATATCCTGTGTAGGTTTGGGGGAGAATTGTATTTTCAGAACTGTCTGGTTTAGAGATTTGGAGGCAGACTGTTTTATGAATGCTACAATTTCAGGTCATTGCCTTACACTTATCTGGAGGGTTCTGTGGTTTACCTTGCCCCTTCTCTTTACCCACTTCTACTCATTCATACAAATGTGTGTGCAGGTGTACAAATGCAAGTGTTAGAAGTGTTTCTGGAAAGGTTCAAGAAAAAAATTAATATGCTTTTACTTTAACATTTTAAGGAAAATTCACTCATACATTCAGGATTCACTGGGAGGGAGAGAGTTGAGCCTGCTTGTAGAGTTTCCAGGGTTATAGGAGAGAGACACTGCCAGTCTCCAGAGAAAGGGTTGACTCTGCACTGTAGTCTATTTGCCAATTGGATGTAGTTTTCTGTTTTGTTTTGGGACAGGGTTTTGCTGCGTGGCCCAGCTGGCCCTGAACTTACAGTCCTTCTGATTCTGTCTTCTTGAGTGTCAGGATTACAGGCATTAACAATGCCCAGAAGTTGCGAAAATTTTTGTAGTTTTATTTAAGATTAAATTTTGTGAGAGCCCATTGGGACATTTCCTTGTATTTACTAAAAATCTTAACCTGTAATCTCTTTCTCTCTTTCTCTCTTTCTCTCTTTCTCAATTTGTATTTTTTTTGTTGCTTTGAGGTAGAGTTTCATGTATCCCTGTCTGGCTTTGAGTTCTTGAGCCTTCTGTGTAGTCTCTGCGAGCAGATTTCTAATGTGAATTTTAACCTTATAATTGTATACTTTACATTAGCTTTAAATTATTCAAGATTGTAAACAAAAAACTTTAGCCAAAAATTTTACATGTAAAATATTTGAAATTAGAAATAACTTTTATTAGAATTTTTTAATCTAAGTTCTGTCAGCTTACAGAAACAGTGTATTGGGTGTTTAATATGATGTTAGGTAATATTTTTCAGGTTGGTTAAAAGGGTTAGAAATTCTCAGGACTGGAGAGATGGCTCAGCAATTAAGCACTGGTTGCTTATCCAGAGGACCTAGGTTGGATTCTCCACACCCACGTGGAGTCTCACTACCATTTGTAACTCCAGTTCCAGGGGATCTGATGGCCCAGTTCTGACCTCTGAAGGCACTTCATGCAAGTGGTGCACAGGCATATGTGCAGGCAAAACATTCATATATATACATAATAATAATAGTAATATTTTTACAGGAATCATTTTTGACACATTTTAAATTCATACTTATTTTCATTTATTACTTTCTATCTTTCTACATTTTATAAAACTCTAGGTATGAATGTTTATGGTATCTTTGTGTTTATATGGGTAAGTGTGAAGTAGGATAACTTGAAGCAGAGGAGGGGCAATTGGAAGTAGCCTTCCACTTTTGTACCATATTCTGTGTACCTCACAAGCATTTCACAGGAGAGGAGGGCCCAAGGGCTGTGGAACTCCCCAACTGTAACTGCTAACACCAATTTTATTCTCTCCTGGGCTGCTCCTTAATTATTCTTCTCTATCATTAATAACCTAAAGACCTCAGTAATTTTTTGAAAAACTCTTCCTAAGATTGAGCTTTGTGATTTGTCTTGATGAAGCTGCAAAGCAGCAGGGAGGCTTGGCTGTGGTGCCGACCAGAGCAGAGCTGAGGCTCGCCTTTAAGACATTTGCCCACATTTTGTAGATAAAATCTTCAGTCTATCTTTGTCTGTCTTTCAGTTTTCTTTCCTTTTCAAGTTCTTTCCCTTTCCCAAGAGCCCCATTCACAGCTTCTCTCATAAAACATCCAGATAGTCTTGTCTCAGTGTTCCTCAGAAGTCGTTAATTCTTTGTAAGTCTCTAAGAATTGACAGTGACACCTTGTGAGTCTTTTTGTGCTTGAATAGTAGGTGAAAGAAAGAAATCCTATTTCATTGGTGTAGGCAGTAAAAACTGCAAAGAATAATTTGAGTAATTTAAGAATGTGAGTTTGCTTCAGGCATAAGGTTTGAAGGTAGCATAATTATTTTTAAAACTCAAAATGGAAGCTATCTGGCAGACTAGAAAAGAGAAAAACAAAAAATCAGCCTTAGGCCTTCCAGAGGAGTCAGCCAAGGATGGCAGTGACCTGAGGCTCACCCTGACCTATGTTCCAGATTTCTGTGTAGGTTTATACCTGTACTTCAGGGTGTCTTTGGCCTGTTTATAATAAAGTTTTGTCTATCCACATTTATCTTAGAGGAAGACAGTAGATCTCAAATGTTTCTATTATCGAGTATGTTTCCTGATCAGAGTAGAGTTTTTAAAAAAAGATTTATTTATCATTTTAATTTTAGGTGCATGAGTGTTTTACTCACATGTAAGTGTACTGCCCCCATCCCTGGTGCCCCTGGAGGCTAGGAGAGGGTGCTGGGTTCCTGGAAGTATATTTATGGACAGTTGTAAACCATTATGTCAGTGCTAGGAAGTAAACCTGGTTTCTCTGCAAGACTAACAAATGCTTTTAACTGCTGATGCATCTCTCTAGTACACAGAGCATAATTATTAATAATAAATATAGTTAAGTTTTTGTAATTTAAATTGTGTTCAGTGATTAAAGTCTATTTTAAGGTAGTGTATGGGTACATGTGTCATGATACATGTGAGGGCTCTACTGCTCTTAGGAAAATCTTTTTGTACCTGTGTGTGCTCTCCATTCATTGCTCTTTCTTCCTGTTCATATTCAGTCTGTTCTCCTGGCTTCATGAGCTCTTCCTTCACTCACTTTTGAACCAAATAGTAAATGGATGGTGTGTCAGTTTTTTATCACTGACCGAATATTTGAAAGAATCAACTTAAAGGAGGAACTGGTTTTTTGGTTTTGGGGGGATCTTTTTGTTTTTGTTTTTTTGGCTCACTGTTGTAGAGGTTTCCAGCTTATGTCTAACTGGCTTAGTTTGTGTGGGCCTGTGACAAGGCTGAGCATGTGGCAGGGAGAACACGATGAGGCTGCTCAGTTCACCATGGCTAGAGAGCAGAGACGACAGGGATGGGACAGAGTAGGGCAGGAGTGAGACACAGCACCCGAGCTCTACCTCAAGGACTCAGTTCCTTCAGCAGGGTTTGTCTCATTGTCACCTCCCAGAACAGCCCGTCATATTGTGAATGCATCAGTGGGTTACTCTTGATAAGGTCAGACTCCTCATAAATCAGTCCCTTCCCAACTACCTCTGGGTATTGCTGTGGTAGGGACCAATCTAACACAGTCATTGGGGTACATTCCAGATCCAAATATGATATGATATAGCATAGTTGCAACCCTTTAATACAGTTTCTCATGTTGTAGTGACCTCCAACCATAAAATTATTTTCATTATTACTTCATGACTATAATGTTGCTGCCCTTATGAATCATAATGTAAATACCTTGTTTTCCCATGGTTTTAGTCAACCCCTGTGAAAGGGTCCTTTGATTTCCCCACAAGGGGTTACAACTCAGCAGAACCGCTGCTTTAGACTCTGGTCATACTTTTCACTACTATGTGTACGTTGATCTAGTTATGATTTGACATTTAATCTTTTTATTCTTCATTTGTAAAATAGGAATAACAACACTCATTTCCCTCAGAAGATTATTGTAAAGATTTAAGATGAAGCATTTTGAATAATTCCCATTATGTTTGCTGTTTTAGTCAGATAGCCAAGCATTTCCTTACTGTCAAGTTCTTTACCTGTGGTTGCTACTTTCATTTCCCTTTTGTGGTGTCTCTTATACTTGTAGTCATTACTTGGTGGCAGTTTTTAAAAAGTTTGGCTTTTCTGAAGTTAATGTTCTGTGTGACAACTATGTTTAACAAGCCCTTCACATGAGCTGCTAAGACAGTGTGTGCAAGGGAAGAGTGGGGATATTTGAGCATTCACCTTCTTAGAGGTTAATGGCTGCTTATAATCCTCAAGCACCCAGGCACCATCTAGACCATGGTAGTGTTGCTCCAAGTTGGGAACAAGAAAAAAAGCATACAGTTTTGATATCAAATGTGGAAGTGACTTCAATGTTTGGTTTAAAATAGCCCCTCACCCTCTGTGCGTGCGTGTGTGCCTGTGTGTGTGTGTTTGAATGTTGGAATGGAAAAATATTTTATAGCAAATAATAATCCTCATGTAATTAATCTTTTGTCTTACATGTCAAAGTATTTTTTTTTTAGTTTAAAATACTTAACTTTTTCCCACAGGACTCCCTGATCCATTTGCTAAGGTGGTAGTTGATGGTTCTGGGCAGTGCCATTCTACAGATACTGTGAAGAACACACTTGATCCAAAGTGGAATCAGCATTATGACCTGTAGGTATAAATGATTAATTTGAAATGAAACACAGAATTAAATTTAATATAATCTTTTAAAAGAATCATGGAAAATGGTTTCAGTTTGTATATAATACAGTTTCCTTTTCTTTTCCTTTGTCAAAATAGTACTAAATATTGAGCCTTGGGTCTCAAACATGGAAGGCAAGCACTCTATCACTGAACTATACCCTCACCTCCTTTTTTACTTGTATGTATTTTAAGACAGGTCTTACTAAGTTGCTCAGGTAGACCTTGAACTTGGACTCTTCCTACTTCACCCTTCTAAATAGCTAGGATTGCAGGCCTGCCAATGAACAGGCTCAGCTTTATGACTTGATATCTATAAACGGGGAGCCAAACCCAGTGGACAAGTGCTTTGAGTGATTGATAAACAAGACAGGCAGTCAGGCATGTGCGTGTGTGCGTGTGCGCACACACACACTCAGTTAAAAGAAAGAAAACATATCTTTAAAAAGTTACAGCTATATTTCTTGGTAAGTTCAGTTTACCTTTTCCTGAAGACTAGGGATGTTGAACATGTTTTCATGTGCTTGATGGAACTTATTTTATAGTGAGTATTAACTGGCTTCCTAGGGAGATCTATCTTACATGTGGAGGGCCACATGATCAGAGTAATACTTGGGATCATTTTGTTAAATCTTTTCATTACGTTGTGTAGGCCTAGAAAGGATAACAATTATACTTTAGCCAATATCTTGACTGCATATATAATATTGTATTCTTCATGATAATATTGTGTTCCCTTGTAGAGATATTCCTTATATGTTAGACCCTCTTAAATTTTGTTTATAAATCTTATACTTGTTGGGGAAGTTGAGGTTCTAATAAAATAGAGATTTCTATTTAAGTTTAAAGCTTGGTGCAAGCCGGGCGGTGGTGGCGTACGCCTTTAATCCCAGCACTTGGGAGGCAGAGGCAGGCGGATTTCTGAGTTCGAGGCCAGCCTGGTCTACAGAGTGAGTTCCAGGACAGCCAGAACTACACAGAGAAACCCTGTCTCGAAAAACCAAAAAATAAAAAAAAAAAAAAAAAAAAAAATCTTGGTGCAGTGGTATGTGCCTATAGTACTACCTATTCAGGAGGATTGTAAATCCTTAGTCCATGTATGAACAACATAGCAAGACTCTTTCTTAAACACAACACCAACAAAAACTGTTTAGCTTACAGGTTTAAAAGAATTCATTTTCTTCTAGCCATGTATATTAAGTTATATAAGTTTTCTTTAAAATAAAAACAGAGACTGCCTAAATGTGATTTCTAATTCATTTCTGACCTTGAAATATTTTGACAGAATGTTTCTGACTTGTAAAACTTAAGTCCTTACAGTTATTTTCAAAAGGCCTATAATTAGAAAATTATTACAGTTTAGAATTTCAGATCTTTTTGAATCATAGTAAACATAAAGAATATTTTGGTACATGTACTAAGAGTTCCTTAGGCCAGTGGTGGGCTATGGAGGCCTCAAGAGTCACTATTTTAAAATAGCTACAAACCAGTTAGGAAACAGGTGTGGGTGTGTGTGTGTGTGTGTGTGTGTGTGTTGTATTACTTGTTATTATGTGATATAACATGCAATAGTTACATACTAGTATGTATTTGGTAGATGTTTTTGAAAATTGATACATGTGTATTCTATGTCAATTTAGAACATCTCTTTTGTAAGCAATAGACCCAATACAAACTAGCTTCATTTTAGAGCCAGGTTTGATGGCCCACGCCTGTAATCCACCACTTGAAGCAGAGGCGCCGGAGGGAGGCAGGTTAAAAGCCAATCTGGTCTAAATAAACAATAACAAAACAGGCCTGGGCATGTAGCTTAGTTGGTAGAGTACTTGCCAAGCATGCATAGAGCCCTGGGTTTGATCCCAGTATTACCTAAAACTGGATATAGTAACACATCCCTATGATCTCAGCACGGTAGGTGAAAGCAAGATCTCCTAGTGAGTTCAAGGCTAGCCTGGGCTGCATTAGACCGTCCTTCAAAGCAACAAAGCAAAGGGAGAAAAAACCTTAGTTTTTATAAGGTGAATGTATTGACTTGCATCACAAGAATGTCAGGGTGGTCACTCTTTAGACACACTGAAGCACATCTTCCACACTCCTTGTTTTGGTTTTATTGAATGATAGCATAAGATCAAGGTGGCTGGACCAAAAATGTGACCTCTTAGAACCACTGAAAGAAAGTTAGGTTCTGAACACATGATTATGTTATTAACCATGTTTTTGCATGACTTGATGCCATGTTAATAATTGGCTGTGATAGAGCTTTTACATACTTGCAGGCATATGCACAGACAAGTATAGTAACGCTTTTCCCTGCTCTGCTTGTCTGCAGGCAGTGAAGTGAAATCTACAAGAGTCCTGCTCGCTCAAGGCCTGCATATAGGAAAGAAGCAGGGGAAAAGCGTTACAAACAACTTTTGTTCTGCAGCATTTAAAAATATAACAGGTAGGTCAGATTTTTGGTCTATCAGCCTTGACAGTGCCTCTTGAAGGTGAACTAAGTATCTGAGGTAATACTTAAAATATGAGTGCTCTTTCTACATCTGAATGACAATCCCAAACCCTAAAATAGCTTTTTTTTATTTAAAGTTTTTACCCAACATGAGATTGGAAAAAAGGGGATTATTTTAAAAATTATTTTAAATGTTTTTAAAGTTTAAGTTCAGTACTTTGGATTTATTGAATTCAAAACATAGTTTGCTTCTTTTAGCCATATTCTGAAATTTACTTAGGATGTTTGGATATTAAAAAGTTAAATTGTATACTATTTATAATTACCAAGTTATTCATGTAGCTGTTTTGTTTTTTAGGTATATTGGAAAGTCTGATTCAGTTACGATCAGTGTATGGAATCATAAGAAGATCCATAAGAAGCAAGGTGCTGGATTTCTTGGTTGTGTTCGTCTTCTTTCCAATGCCATCAACCGCCTCAAAGACACTGGTTGTGAGTAAATTTTTTAATTAGAAAATATGTATGAGAACTTTTATGTAGTAAGTTCCCATGTATATCTGAAACACTGATAAATGTTCCTGGTCTATATTTATTAATCAGACACAAAAATTGAAACATTTTGGGCTTGCAAAGTAGTTTGGTGGGTCAGCCAGCTGCCAAGGGTAATAGCTGACTCTCTCTTTCTCCTTCTCCCCTTCCCTTTTTTCTCCCTATCTCTCTCTCCTCCCTAGCACATACTAAATACTTAAATTGAATTTTTTTTTTCAGAAATAAAACTTTTTTTTTTTTTTTTTTTTTTTTT
>NW_021604790.1:6751662-6764322 GCF_004785775.1 Grammomys surdaster | reverse complement strand
CTGTGTAGCCCTGGCTGTCCTGGAACTCCCTCTGTAGACCAGGCTGGCCTCGAACTCAGAAATCTGCCTGCCTCTGCCTCCCAAGTGCTGGGATTAAAGGCGTGCGCCACCAACGCCCGGCAGAAATAAAACATTTTAAGGATGTGATTCTAAAGGTGAATCAGAGAAGATACTTAAGCGTCCAGTAATTTATGGTGTTCAGAAGTGATTGACATTTGGGGCTTGTCTTAGACCAGATAAAGGCAGCTCTCCTTATAGAGTTACGAGTTAAATGTAAAGACTCATGGAGGCACAAGATACTGAGAATAACAGATGCTGGAGTCTCGCCCTCTAGATAGGATATTTGCACCATCCATTTAGGGCTCAGGAAACATTGAGGAAGAGAGGTAAAATAAATGTATAAGGCACAGGATGGAGAAAGGGCCTCCAAAATGCCATCTGCTAAGTACAACATGGCCATAGCAACTGCGAACTCACATATACTAGCTGTGTATACTGGCACTGGAGGTCCAGAGGTCCAGCCTTCCTAACATACAGTTGTGGAAGGAGACGAGATTCCTAGGCCTAACACCCAGTGCTGATTTGTTTGGCAAGTAAGAGATCCTGAGAGAGAAGGGAGAGTGGGACCCAGTCATGTACACTGGTAAACCACCAGATTCTCATGGGTAGCTCCAAGCTTGGAGTTACCAGACAGCCTTAAACTATGTGAAACACTTAAAAATCAACAAAGGAAAACTAAACCACAAAGTTGGTCAATAGACAAAAGAGATTTTTAGGGAAGAGAGGAGGAGTGGGTGGTAGAATTGAGAAGGAAACAGGAGAGGAGAGTGGCTAGAACATATCACATATATGTATGAAATTGTGGAAGAAAAAGATTTACTAATGAGAGAGAGAGAGAAGTGATTGATATCCAGAAAGTTAGAAAGAAAGGTACCAATATACATGCTTTTAAAATCTTTTTAGCACCTAGTTTTGGTGGATTTTTAAAATAGAAGTAAATTTTTATTTAGGCAATTGGAATCAGTAAAAAAAAAAAAAAAAGGACATTTGAGAATAAAATAGTTATACTGACTACTTGATTATAGTCTCTTTCTCAACATCCTGTATATTAGAAATGGTTTCTATAGTGGATTGGTGAATTGACTTACCATGTCTGTCTCATATAACCCCAAGACAATATAAAGTGAGGACATGACTGCTCTAAGGTATGATAGAAGGGAAGGTTTGGTTTTGTTTGTGAAACAAGATTTCTTTATGTAGCTTTGGTTGTCCTAGAACTACCTCTGTCGACTAGGCTGGCCTCAAACTCAGAGAGAGATCCACCTGCCTCTGCCTCAGTACTGGGATCAAGGCATATGCTACTAACACCCAGCTGGGAAGGTTTTTTATTGTAGTTGTGAAGGAAAGTACAGCCAGAGGCATCTGGAAGAGTCCAGAGTCTGGAGAGAAAGTAGTAGACTAAGCATGTCCAGCAGATTAAAATGGGCCATAAGAAGTGAAGAGTGTGTGGTAGTCAAGAATGGAGTGTCACTAAGACAGGAAGACAGGAAATAGAGCATGTGGCTGAAATGTTAGTGTTAGATAGGAAGGAGAAGCTGGGGGAAGGGAAGTCCACAAGCTGGAGAAATTTAGGTTAGAGGATGAGGTGCAAAGAGCTGGGGAGAATCAGGGTGCCAGCCTAGATTCTGTGACTAGTATTTGCTATGCTTAGAGAGCCAAGGCCAGCATGAGCTTTGGTATGTTAACAGGCACCACAGTTAGCCATTTGTCCCATTACTTTTGGACCTGACAGGGGTATCTCCCCATTGGAACATAGTTGGAAATACCTTTTTCAGCAGATGTTTTGTTTGTATGTTTCTGTAGAAAATTTTAATAAAAAGAAATCAGTTTTGTCATGAATGCCTAAGCTAATAAAGAAACCCACATGAATTTTATCTAAGGAAATGAGTAAACAAAACCACTATAAGTTTAGCTTTGATATAGTAAGAGATATACAATGAGATGTATAAATATTGGCCTGTTGCAGAAAAGGGAGATGACTGAGTTACAGGTTATGAATCAGAGGAACTTAAGTGCCTAAGTCACTGAGAAAGTCTTAGCTCCCAGGTTGGCAGGAAAATGAGCAGTAGGAGAGAGAACTGGTCGACAAGATTCTACATGTGGATAGAAACTGTTCCACTGCCCAATTCAGCAAGAAGATGTAATTTATAAACCCAGCCAACATGCTGTGGGGACACTGTGTCTTATAATTTGGGGGGCAGGCCAGTGTTACATTGATTTTACAGATGAGATGTCTGAAAGAACTGTTACCAAAATGATAGTTACCTCAAGTCTACAGCTCACGAGTTCTGTATCTTCAGCCTCTTCTTTTCCACCTTCCCCTCTTTCTCCCTCTTTCTCTTCCTCTTCTTTTTCCTCCTCCCTTTCTTTTTCTCCTTTTTAAAGACAACATTTCTCTCTTTAGCTATGGTTATCCTGGAACTTGCTCTGTAGACCAGGCTGGTATGCACCACCACCACCTGACACTCCTTGGCTTGATACTTATTTTGTATTCTTTTGAACGGTTAAAAAAAAAAAACAGCTGATATTATTTAGCACTTAATGTACCATGTACTATACTAGAGAGTTGTATATAATAATCTGATTTAATCCTTGAAAAGTAATTAGATAGGTTCTGTTACATATCAAAAAGCCAGGACTTGGGTATAAATTGCTTAGGACCAACAACTATTGAGAGGTAAGGTAAGCCAAAGCTCAGACTGAAGTGATCTGAAAGCTGTGGAGAGAACCATTCTTCACCAATATAGTTTACCAGCACTTCATGGTTTTGAAATCTGAATTTGTCAAAACTTGCTGAGTTGTTTAAATGTGCTACATATGTAGTTATAGAATTTTAAACATTTGAGCCGGGCAGTGGTGGCTCACGCCTTTAATCCCAGCACTTGGGAGGCAGAGGGGCTTACTAATGTCCCAAGTAAGAAGAATGATTATTAAAGATAGATCTAGTTTTCAGTGGTCTATGAAAATTTAGTATCATTCATAGATTATAGATGTTAGTATTTCTGGTACTAGCTTTTTATTTTTATTTGAATAGATCAGAGGTTGGATTTATGCAAACTGGGGCCAAATGACAATGATACAGTTCGAGGACAAATAGTAGGTAAGTGTGGAATTTAAAATTCTGAATTTTAGTTCCTTTTAAACTGCCATAGGTCTAAATATTTTTTTTTTTTTTTAAAGAGAGAGTCTCATATAGCCTAGGCTATCCTTGAACTTGATGTCTAGCCAGAGTTGACCTTAAATTTTTGGTCTTCCTCCTGCCTTTGTCTCCTGAGTGCAGGCTTTGTGATGTGCTGTGAATCAAATCCAAGGCTTTATATATGGTAGACAGGTGCTCTACCAACTGAGCCCTGTCCTTAGTTGTCTAAATAACCTCTGAGTACCTTGGAGTTGGCATGAATCATATGAATCATACATATAAGATGCTACAGTGGGTTCAGGATACAGCCTGACTTAATTTAGATATGTATGTGTACATATTTAAATATATATACACACACATATTATTCTTCTATATATATATATGTGAGCCATATGAGATGGCTCACTGAATAAGAGCACTTGCTGTGTGTTCAAGCATGAGGACCAGAGTTCAGATCCCAGTATTCATGTAACAAAAACAAGCCCAGCATGGTACTGTGCATGCCTATAACTCTAGTGTTGAGAGGAGCAGAGAAGCAGGGTCTCTGGGATTTGTCGGCTGTCAGACTTGCAAAACCCTGAGCTCCATGTTCAGGAAGAGACCCTGCTTTGAAGGAATAGTGTGAAGAGAGAGGAAGGCACAGTGCTCATGTGTGCACCTCCAACCCCAACTCTAGAATCAAACATACACATGACCCACATTCAAATACAGATATAACACATACAAGATGTAATGTAAAAAGAGAAAAAAGCAGCACTTGTTATTGTAAAGAATTACTGAGACTTTAAGAGAAAATTCTCTTAGAAGTATTCGAATGTAGTAGGGTTCTGAAGTAGACTTTGTGGCTGTTATTAATTTTGTGAAAACAATTTTGAAACTAATTTTTTAATAAGAGAATATTCTGTTAAAAGTCATACTTGGGCTGGAGAGATGGCTTGGCAGTTAGGAGCACTGACTGCTCTTCCAGAGGTTCTGAGTTCAATTCCCAGCAACCACATGGTGGCTCACAACCATCTGTAATGGGATCTGATGCCCTCTTATGGTGTGTCTGAAGACAGCTACAGATCCCATTACTGGTGGTTGTTAGTGACCATTTGGTTGCTGGGAATTGAACTCAGGACCTCTGGAAGAGCAGTCAGCTCTCTAACCACTGAGCCATCTCTCCGGCCCATAAATCTTTTTTAGAAAGTCATTGCTTAGTAACTTGGTTAATGTTACTGCATTGAAATTGTAGAAATCTGCTAACAGAAAAAAATGAGCACTGACAGAGTAACATTACCCAACAGAGTAACATTAAGTGACAACAACATTATCTGATAGAGTAACATTAGGAAAAAAAAGAAGAATTACACTCACAAGACCTTAGTGGAAATGGTCTAATAGACCATCTTCAACTGACTCAAGGGAATGGTTCAGTCTTAGATTGATCAAGATGCATGGTATGGTAGGATTCTAAGGCAGACAGCTTTGGGGCTTCTTAAATTGGACGAATAAATTGCTGTTTTCCCACTTGAGGTAGAGCAGGATTTAGGCTAAAATTATTTTTACTCTATCAGAAACGTTTTAGTTCCCAACAGTATAGCAAGAATTTGAATCCATAGATGGGAAGCTTCCAGAGTAGCCACATAACCACCTCCTATGACACTTGTCCCTGGAAGTGTCTATAAAACAAGATTGCTGATAATTTCTATTTTTAAACTGAGAAAGGGTAAAATACCTCAACAAATATAAATCCTTTCACACAAATATTTTGCATGTAATTTGCCTGCTGATTTGATATTCTATGTAATGCTTATCAGTTAATGGTTTTAGGTAACAAAAATAGTTTCACTAGCTATAAATTTCTATTTATAGAAATCACAAACTAGACACAGTGCCACGTGCTTATAATTCCAGCAGTTGGGAGGCTGAGGCAGGTGGATCACAGCTTGGACTAGGAGACTGAAGCACTTGCTCCGCACAGCAGACTTGACTTTGTCACATATTAAAAATATTTTAAAAGTAGAACAAGTGTTTTACTTTATGTGTGTATATTTAATGTCAAAATTTTGTGTGAAACTGGATTTCATAGTATAACCATTATTAAGAATAATATACACTGCATTTAAAAATCTTGTTATGCTGGGCAGTGGTGGCACACGCCTTTAATCCCAGCACTTGGGAGGCAGAGGCAGGAGGATTTCTGAGTTCGAGGCCAGCCTACAGAGTAAGTTCCAGGACAGCCAGGGCTACACAGAGAAACCCTGTCTCAAAAAACCAAAAAAAAAAAAAAAAATCAATCCATTCATGGACTTATGGACTTAGATACACATACACATATGTACATAAATACATAAATATATGTACATATAAATATGTACATAAATTCATCATACATACATACATACATGGACTTATGGACTTAGACATGCACACATATACACACATAAATATGCACATATATAGACATGGATATGATTTTATGTATGATGTCTATACGGTTTATTTGAATGAGGATTTTATTCTGTAACCCAGGTTGGTCTTGCACCACAGTGATTCAGCTGTCTCAGCCTTCTCTGAGTGCTAGGATTCTAGGCATGAGATCCCACATCTAGCTAATGATATCCTTTGGGAAAAATGGAGAAAAAAAAAACCACTGTAGAAAACTCACTGTTTTAGTTCTGTCATGGTACACAGCTGTTACTGCAGCTTTCAGAAGGAAGAGGGAGGAGGGTCTCTATTTGAGGGATAGTATGGTTTGTGAAGCAAGAGTTTTTCTTCTAGTGCTCAAGTGATAGTTCAGCAGTTAAGAGCACTTGCTGCTCTTTCAGAGGAGACCCATGTTTGGTTCCCAACATCCACATCAGGCAGCTCTTACAACCACCTGTAAACCAGTTACAGAGAGTTCGATGCCCTCTTCTGGCCTCTATAGGCACCTGCATGATTATAGTGTACATCATACGCTGTGGTTCATGCAGAGACACGTAAAATAGTAAAATAACATTAAAAAATAGCATCATAAACTTATAAACAAAAATAATAATACCTAACCAATCCAAGCACAGTGGTACATACATGTGACCCTGGCACTTGAGAGGTAGAGGCAGGAAGATCAGGTGTTCAAGGTCTTCTTCAGCTACATAGTGAATTTGAGGCCAGCCTAAGCTACATGAAACCCTGTCTTTTTTAAAAAAATCATTGTGGCAGGTTGTTGACACATGCCTTAATCCCACTACTCAGAAGGGAGAGGCAGGGACATCTCTTAGTTCAAGGCCAGCTTGGTCTACGAAGAAACTTCTAAGACACCCAGGGCTACACAGAGAAACTCTGTCTTAAAAAAAAAAAATAAGTAAGCAAGACTCACATTCTGGAAGTTTCACTTTGTTTTTCTTCTATTTGAAAACTAAATAACTTAGAGATTCATTTTTGCTTTTACTAAAACATTTACATTCACTGAGGTATAGTATATTACAGTTC
The DNA here is from genome assembly GCF_004785775.1 of Grammomys surdaster. Lineage (NCBI taxonomy): Eukaryota > Metazoa > Chordata > Mammalia > Rodentia > Muridae > Grammomys > Grammomys surdaster. The sequence goes on along the minus strand of NW_021604790.1, from coordinate 6,757,664 downwards.
TCTCCTTTAAATTAAGCTAAATATAAAGGAGATTTATCTTGAAATTTTTATTTTTTCTAAAATTTTAGCCAGTTGTGGTAGTTCATGCATGTAAATCCAACATTAAAGAGGTTAAAGAAATAGGATTTCCATAAGTTTGAGAGCTGGGTGGGCCACATAATGAGTTCAAGGCCACTCTTTATACATAATGAGACCTTTTGTCAGAGAATGCCACAGAGTGTCAACGCATGAGAGATGACTCAGTGACTGAGAGCGCCTGCTGCTCTCTCACACAGCCCTGGGTCTAGTGCTCAGCATGCACATAGTGACTCACATCCACTCATTAAGTTCTAGGGTCGGTGCACCTTCTGACTAGGCCTTCATGTGGTGCACACATACACATGTGGGCAAGACACTTAGACACAGACAATAAACACAGCTTTTTAAAAAAACCTAAAAAGTAGCACTCCCTCTCCAAATTTAAAGAGCAGAATTTTAAGATCTTTCTTTGAAAAAAAATCCTTGGAAATCATATTTTATGTTGTAACTTATGAATTCTATAACAAGTTAGGGTATAGTCATATTTGGTTATATCTCTTCTATCTTTGGGGAAGATGCCAAAAATAGAATTAAGGAATAGTAGAACAAGGAAGAACTTCAGAACTATCAGGTAACCTAACTTCCTTATTATTTAGTCTGGGATTATGAAAACTTGCACTGAATTAGGTGTTCTAGTGCTGGCTACTTAGTGCAGCCTACTTTAGAGCCTGCATGCCCTGTTTCTAAGCTGCTCAATGGTAATTTTATACTACATTCCATACTGACGTGCTGCTAATGCTCCTGTGACACAAGGTTTGTCTCATTGCTACGATCCAGTGTATTTTTTATAGCTATTTCAAGAATGCAACCTAAGTTCATGGGAAGTTTCAGACTGTGTTTTCAGACTTTCTTAGTGTCTTGTCTCTTAAGTTCAGTGGGTGACTTTACATTGCCCCATTCTGATATTGGAAAAGGCACTAGACTCTTCCTCAAAAGCATGACAAACTCAAGAAAACATTGAATTTTAACATTATGTCTAAAAAGAAAAATCTATGAGAAAAGAAGTTACAGATTTTAGTAGAAACCGAGGAATTCATTCTGAACTCTGTTACTTTGGTTTTTGCAGTACTGGGAGCCTCATGCATGCTAGGCAAGAATACTGTCACTGAAGTACATCTTCAGCTCAATCATCTAAAGATTGTAAAATAATCTATATTTTATGTTAGTTGGTTTTCTGAGACAAGGCTTCTCAGTATGTACAGACTAGGCTTACACTTGCTGTGCACCCAGGCTAACATCAAACTTCAGCAGTCCTTGTGTCTCATTCTTCTGAGTGCTCGGATTACAGACACGCACCACCATACTTGGCTTAAGAGGAATATTTAGCTTGACACAACTGGAAAGCACTATCAAAATCTTAATAGTGATTTTGTTTTTTAATAGTAAGTCTTCAATCCAGAGACCGAATAGGCACGGGAGGACAAGTTGTGGACTGCAGTCGTTTGTTTGACAATGATTTACCAGATGGGTAAGTGGACATCTTGAAGTCATTAGAGACATGCATGCAGCAGTACTGCCCTCAAGCTAGTGACTGAGGAGTTGGTGTTGATGATGCCCTAGGAGTTCTAGGAACATAGAAACAGAACATAGATTTCTCTTCTACTTGGAAAATTGTAAGGACTTGCCACAAGTGGTGTTAAATTTCATTTATAAAGAGTTTTGAAAAGGAAGATAAGGAAATTCCTTGTCAGATATTGCTCTGCTGTAAATTTATTTTTTTAAAGAAAAAGAGTTTTCCTTAATTATCTAGAACAGAGCATACAAGCACTGAATTTGAATGTGGCGCTTTATTTTTAGAGTTAAGGAAGAGAGAATTGAGTAATAGTAATTGTAACATTGTGACATTCAGTGAAGTATATTTGTGACAAGCAGTTAACGCCTATGATGTTATTTAATTCTTGTGGCAGCAAGGGCAATGTATAGTGACCACCTGGGTTCTGGTCCTCATTCTTTTATTAATTGACATTGTATGTAAACTTAATTTATTTAACTTTTATGAACTTTTAACAAGATGATTGATGAAGTATGCCATGATCGGTGCAAGGGTTAGATGAATTCATCCATGTAAAGCAGTACATCATAAGTGCTTACTTAATAAGCTAGATGCAGTGGCACACACCTTTATTCCCAGGGGAGGCAGACACATTTGTGAGTTTGAGACCAGTCTGGTCTACTTAGTGAGTTCCAGGACAACCAAAGCTACATAGTGAAACCTTGTCTCAGCTGGGCGGTGGCGGCGTATGCCTTTAATCCCAGCACTTGGGAGGCAGAGGCAGGCGGATTTCTGAGTTCGAGAGTTCAAGGCTAGCCTGGTCTACAGAGTGAGTTCCAGGACAGCCAGGGCTACACAGAGAAACCCTGTCTTGAAAATACCAAAAAGAAAAAAAAAAAAAAGAAAAAAAAAAACCTTGTCTTAAAAACAAACAAAACCAAGTACTTAATTATTAGCTATTTTTTAAAAATGTTGTTACTACTATTGTTATTCTCATTTTACAACAATGAAAATGGAAGCCAATATAAATCATTTTAAATTGAGGTTATATAGTAAAGTGGGGGATCTGGATCTTATGCCTAAGTCCTAATTCCCAAGCTTATGAATTTTATCAGTATTCTTCACTTTTTAAACTGTCTGATACTTTACTAATTTTTTTAATTTCAAAGTATTTTTAGTTAACTTCAGTGAAATATAACTTACAATAAGTTGTATCCACTAACAGTAGATATAGTTAATTGGTTGACTTTTAGCTTAACTTACTGTTTACAATTTTATCACATTTATTTGTGTGGATTTGTGTGAGTATATGTGAACCATGGTGTATATTTGAGGATCAGAAGGCAGTTTTTGTAAGTTAGTTCTCTTTTCTTACCATATGGATCCTCGGAATCAAATACAAGTTGTTACTTGACAGCAAGTACCTTTATTCACTCAGCCATATTGCTAGCCTGTCTTATTTTGACATAAAATTTTATATACAAGTTGTAGTGTTTGCATATTTTGTTTAAACGAAAAAAAAAAAAACCCTAAAATTGTGCTAGGCATAGTGACCTACTCTTATCAGTCTGAGCAGTTGGGAGGTCGAGGCAGGAGGATCATGAATTTAGGGTCAGCTTGGAGTACATAGTGAGTTCCAAGGTAGCATGAGTTGTATTATGAGACCCTGTCTCAAAAAAACATCCAGTTTTAGGGGCTGGAGAGATGGCCACCCAGTAAAAGAGCTTGTCTCCCTTACTGAGGACTGTGGTTCAGTTCCCATTTCCCACTGCGAGCTCACAAATAACCTGTATCTCAGTTCCACGAGATCTAACATCCTCATCTTCCCTCCTTGGGGACGTAAACACACGTGAACATGTACAGGTATACATGCACACCGGTACATAAAAATAATTCTCAAAGACACATCAGTTGGTGCTGCAGATATAGACCATGTTAAGAACATGTGCTGCTCTTGGAGAGAATGTGAATTCAGTTCTTAACACCAAAGTCTGGCAGCCTCTGTAACTTCAGCTCCAGGTGATCTGATTCCCCTTCTTGGGTACTACACACATACATTTTTACTACATACAACATTTTTAGTTGGTAAAAATAACTGTAGATTGTTTTAGCTTTTAAAAATGTTTAAATTATGTGTAGATGTGTATGTCTGTGCATGTGTTTATGTGCCTATTGGACTTGGACTTACGCAGATGGTTGTGAGCTGCCTGACTGGTGTGGGTACTGGAGCTGAATCTGGACCCTCTAGAAGAGTGGGCGGCAAGTGTTCTTAACCACTGAGCCACTCTCTAGCTCTTTGTTTTAGCTTCTTGATAAGTCTGTTAATTCTTTTTTGAAAACGAGGAAGTCTGTGATGTTTTTCACAGGGAAGTTAAAGATGAAGTAATCAATATTGAGACAATATACCAGTGTTGAGACATAACTAATCTTTTCTTGCTGATTATTACTGTATTATAATTGTAACCACAAGAGGAATATAACCACATTTCCATAGTCATTTGGATATTTCATTAGATGAAATGGCATAAAGAGTTTAGGGACAAATGGTACTTTTATTTTTAAAATTTAGTTTAGAGGACTAAAGAGATGGCTCAGAAGTTAAGATCACTGGCTGCTCTTCTAGAGAACCCAGCTTCAATTCCCAGCACCCACATGTTGACTTCCAACCATCTTTACCTCCAGTTCCAGTTCCAGGTGATGGGATACTCTAGCCTCTGAAGGCACTAGGTATGAACATGATACACAGATAGAGAGACAAAACATCCATGCATGTAGAATAAGGAAGTAAAATTTAAAAACTGAGTTTCAATAGGCTTAACTACTTTAAAGAGCTTTTAGATGTAAAGAGCTTTCCTAGTAAAGTTTAATTTTTTAAAATTACAAGGGATTAAATATTTTTTAGACTGGATTCTAATCCTTGATCATTTGCTTAATTGCTATAAAATTTGATGAATTTTATGATTAATGTGTCAGTTCAGGCATATACTACAAAATTCTTGGAAACTATTGTCAATTTAAGTGTTGCTAAAGTTTTTAAAAGTTCTCAGTTTGGCTGATAAGAAAAATACGACCTCAACAAAAATAGCTTGAAGTTTTGTAAACACCATTGTGCAGTTCTAATGCAAGTTGAAAAAAAGTAGCAGGCTCTTTATGAATTGATCTCCGAGATTGTCTTCTATGGTTTATGATTTAAGAAAAAAAATCCTTTCTGACTTAGTGGTTGTGGGGAGAACAGTCCACAGTCCAAATCTCACTTCCGGCTGACACCCATTAATGCCCTGTTTCTCAATGCTTTAATTGCAGTTGGGAAGAAAGGCGGACTGCCTCTGGAAGAATCCAGTATCTAAACCACATAACAAGAACTACACAGTGGGAACGCCCAACACGGTAAAATCATAAAAATACAAGTATTTTCTATGATCTGTGCTAGCCTTTCCTGTTATCTGATTTCCCATTGCTTTATACTGGTATAAACCATTAGGTCTTAGAGTGAGTACTATTATTATTTTTAAAATATTTATATTTAAATTCTATTTTATAATGTAATAACAACAATTATATTTGAAGTACAATGACTTGTTTTAGTTTTTGAGACAATGTCTCTTTACATAAACAGCCCTGGTTGTCCTGGAAATCATATGTGTAGAGCAAGCTGGCCTCAAACTCATAGAGATCCATCTGTTTCTGCCTCCCCAGGGGTGGGATTAAAGGAGTGTGCTACCATGGCTGGCTACTATTACTTTTTAAAAGAAATAATGGTCAACAAAGACTTTTCACAGGTCAATTCTTTGTATGTCCATAGTCTTCAGTGGTGTTCAGGAAATACTGAACCAAATCAATGTCTAGGTTACATAGCTATTTTGTTTCTTGTTGTCATTAGTTTGCATTTGGGTTGTAATGGCTGTTATGAACTATTTATTCAAGATCTCCATAGGGGAATGCTATTAGATCATGGCTAAGTAAGGTATATGATCAAGAAAACCATATGGAAGGTGAGTATCTGAGAGTGAGTGGGGAGGAGATGGTAGCTTTGCAAAAGAAAAGTCTGAAGTAGTTCTTGACAGGTGGTAGGTAGACCGTCTTTGTGGCGCTTCCTGTGTAGAGACATCAGGATGCAAAGCAGTTCGTGGAAACTGAAAAGCAGTGCTTTTAAAGAAGCTGAAAATAAGTAAGGTGAACGCTTTACCTCCTCTGTACTCCCCTTTGTTTACAAGTAAGAATAAGCTGAAATGCCATCTCTCTGCTAGTGTTTTATTGGTTCCCCTGGTGATTCCTGTATAGGCCTGGCACTCAGAATAAATTATTAAATGGTTTTCATTAGTTGTATCTGCTTTTGTTTATTAAGGATTGTTTAACTTACTGAAATCAAGCTTATTTGCTTTTCCCTCCCCTCCCTCCCTCCCTCCCTCCCTCCCCCCCCCTCCCTCCCCTT
>NW_021604790.1:6654694-6751262 GCF_004785775.1 Grammomys surdaster | reverse complement strand
ATATATATATATATATATATATATGTATGTATGTATATACTCCTAAATAGAAAAATACAACTTACTCAGTCCATATACTGTTATTTGTATGCATGTTTTTAAGACTGACTATTTGGTAATAGATAGCCAACTGATATGTTCTTCCCTAGGGAAGACTATTTCTCCTGCTATCAGCATTCATTAGTTGCCTCCATTTCTTTGTTTAGGCTGAGGTGTCATGAACTATTGTATCCTTTTTTAAAAAAAAATCCTCAGTTCAAAGTTACATTTGTTTCTCATACAAGCTGCCTAAGGTACCAGTTAAGCTGACGAACCTATTTTTATTATAACAGCATAGATGAATTTATACTTAATGTCAGTGTTTAAGTGAAGCCTGCTTTCCTTTAACTCATCTTTAATTTCCACATGTACGTAAAGCTTTTTTTCCTCTTAATAAAATAATAGTTTGAAATTGAGCTTTTGGGGCTGGAGAGAGTTTTGATAGGTAAACGCACTAGCTGCTCTTACAGAGGACTCAAGTCTGATTCCCAGCATCTACGTGGTGGTGTATGGTTGTCTGTATCTCCAGTCCCAGGGCATCTGATGTCCTCTTCTGGCAAGGGACTAAACACTCATATGATGCACACATACTGACAAAATACCCACATAGAGATGGGTATTTTAAAAAAGAGCTTTTAATTTAGGTGTGATGGCTTACACTTCCAATCCCATTGCCCAGGAGGCTGAAGCAGGAGAATTGCTAGGAAGTGAGACTCTGCATCAAAAAAAAAGAAAGAAAATGAATTTTTGGGCTGGAAATACAGCTCAGTGGTAGAGAACTTTCCTAGCCTCAGTGTCACCCTAGGTTTCCTACCTAATGCTATCAAAGCAGGAACAAAACCAGTTGTTTTTGAAGGTTACTTTAGAGAACAGAAATTCCTTGATGAGACAGATTAGCTTCTTTATTTGATAACACTTATTAAGGTACTATTTATTACTCCTTACTTGTTAATAACAGAGTGGTATGGCTATTATTTTTTTAATATTGTCCAAAGGCTTTATATAATTAGAAATGCTCGATAAATAAGATGCCCATACAATTGGAGTTGTAACCCAGTATCTAACTCTATGATATAAGTCTTTACCCAGGACCGTCCTGGACACAAGCATGGTTCTCCATAGCTCCTACCTCTCCTTATTTTCCTAGCTCCTGATATGGCTATTGTAATAGAGAATAAGCCACCTAAACTTCCCTCCTTCTAGGAATATGTAGAGGACAGTGAACAAAAATACAAATGTAAATAAATACCAGAGATAACTTATTGCTGCATTGAGGAACTAAGGCAGTGTACAGTGCTTCTTGACTTAATGATTGGGATTCTGTCCAATGAAGTTAAAAGTGAAAACATTATGTTTAATATGCATATTTTATTACATGTAGCTTAACAATGAGGTATGCTATAGAATAGCCGTTACTTACCCTCCTGATGAGGAAGTTGACTGGAGCTGTAGCTTGCTGCTGTTACCTAGTAGTTTGATGATCTCTATACCATGTATATCTATCACTCACTAGCCCTGAAAAACAAAATTTTAAAGTACACTTTTGACTAACTGCTAATGGCTTTTGACTATTATAAGGTCAAGAAATGACCAATTGAGAGCTGTATGTGGTGGCTCATGCCTATGGCCCTGGCTCTCAGAGGCTGAGGCCGATGGATTGCTGTGAATCATAGCCAGCCTGGACTAGAGTGTGTTCTTTTCCCAAAAAAATAAAACCAACAAAACTTCTAAGTTGTACCATTATAAGTTGGGAACTGTTTGCTGACAAATTGTAGGGCGAGTTCTTTGCATTAGAAGATCAATGTTAAGCATAAACTGTTTTGAGTGACAGAGAGCCATACCTAACAAGAGGTACTGTTTCTGAGGACTAAAGGTCACATGACTTGGGCAAATTAAAGGAGTAGAGGTGAAAAGTCCTGTGGGAGGGAAAATGGTGGAAATCAGGTCTAAGTCCTGTGCTTAAGTGACCAATTAGCACACGTACGAGAATGTATGGATATTTTAAAAACTTAATTGAAATTGTGTTTTTTTTTTAATTCATCTCGTTTTCTTGCCTGATTTACTATATTTTCACTATAGTGTATATATTGTCTAGAGACCTCTGGTTTTGCTTTCTAAATTGGTGACTTTTTTCCCTTGTCACTTTTCAATAGACCGGCGTCAGAATATTCTAGTCCTGGCAGGCCTCTTAGCTGCTTTGTGGATGAGAATACTCCAATTACTGGAACAAATGGTGCAACGTGTGGACAGTCTTCAGACCCCAGACTAGCAGAGAGAAGAGTCAGGTCCCAGCGACATAGAAATTACATGAGCAGGACACACTTGCACACTCCCCCAGACCTGCCAGAAGGCTACGGTACGGCAACAACAGGGGGACAGTCACCTTGCTTTAAGAACCTCAGAGAACTATTTGGGTTTCTTTCTTTTTTTTTTGTTTGAGACAGGATTTCTCTGTGTTGCCTTGATTGTCCTGGAACTCTCTCTGTAGACCAGGCTGACCTCCAACTCAGAGATCTGCCTGGCTCTGCCTCCTGAGTGCTTGGATTAAAGGTGTGAGCCACCGCCGCTCAGCTAGGGAACTAACTTTTTAAAAAATTGTTGTCTGTTTTGAGATATGGTCTTTACAGTCCAGGCTGCCTCACAGTGCCCTTGAACTCCTGGTATTCCTTTCTCTGCCCACTCACCACACAGTGGGGTTATAAGTGTGTGCCACCACACTGTACTTTAGAATACTAACATCTGAAAGTTAATTAGGCCTGGGGATGCTAACCTGATCAAGGCCCTGTGTTCATCTGTGAAATGATCATAGGAGAAACATACCACACTAGACAGTGGAGGGGGGTTCATCAAGGTTTAGGGATTCTATGTGAAAGTAAGTATAATCTCCAATTTTAAAAAGTCTGTAATGATTAGAAGGCTCTCTAAGCAACAGTTAGTGAAGGTTTATGAACCTTAGCCTGTATGCTCATCTATAATAAAATGTGGTAGATACAAATCACACAGTTATTGTAGAAAGCTTATGGAATGAAATGAGACTACTTTGCAAGCAGACACTATACAAAGGAATAGCAGTGCTATTGTACAGGCTCATCTTAGACCTCTAGTGTGATTTTTGGGACAGATACCGACTTCCTTTTCTGCGTAATACTATAGATGTTATGATAGTGACACCTAATGACCAAGATTGGGAATTACATTTTGTAAGTAATTTTACTCTTACTGTAGAATTTATATAAAAACTATTTTGCAAACAAATAATTATAGTTTTATTTTTAAAATAAATTTTAGCCTCTTATTTTGAAAAAAGTTTCATCTCACTGCTATGTCCCATCAGTTGGCTTGCCGTGCAGTGAGCAATTCCAGCATGGGAAACGGACCTGCCTTTGCCTTGACACCAATCATGTTATTTAACCTCTGAGAACCTAGATTTAGCCTCTGTAAAATGTGAGGAATAATAGTAACAACCATGTAGGTTTGTTGCAAGAAATGACATATAATCTCCAATGCAGTACCTATGTTTGACATAAAAAGAAAGTGTTAATTTCTGTGGAGTTTTTCAGCCAGGTTATTTGGAATAAAGGGTAGTTATATTTCTACCATGTGTGATTTGAGTTCAGATGTTCTTTTATAAGAATAAAATGGGGCCAGGCAGTGATGGCGCATGCCTTTAATCCCAGCACTTGGGAGGCAAAGGCAGATGGATTTCTGAGTTTGAGTCCAGCCTGGTCTACAGAGTGAGTTCCAGGACAGCCAGGGCTGCATAGAGAAACCCTGTCTCGAAAAACCTGAAAAAAAAAAAAAAAGAATAAAATGGAAGTAAAGTAGCTACCGAGCCTGAAATTATTGCAGCTGTTGTCAGTTTTGGGTTTTTTCTTAGTGTTTGGGATTGAAGGCAGGTAAATTGTCAGTGAACTTCTTCTGGCCCTTGAAGCTGTCCTTAGGTGGAACTTGTTCATTGACTTCATTGCAGATCTATAGATACAGTATGCTGTGGTGTCAGCAGTGGCTTTATTATCTTATACATTGACATTCTCATTGTGTTTTGTTAAAATGAGTTTCCATGCAAAAGACAACAACTGAAACGTAACACTTGAAGAAGCTCTTTTACTGTCTTTTCACCTCAGCTTCTCTACGTCCTTCCAGGCTTTGAGCTCATCATAATTTTTTTTTTCTCCCCTCAGTGCATGAATTTCCATTGTGCTTTTTAAATGAGTTTTATGACTATGTGATGTGTTTTGTTTACACTAGGGTCTCTATTTTATACCCTAGATAGCCTGGAGTTTTGACAGGTAGTCCAGGCTAGACTTGGACTTGTTATCTCACTGCCTCTGCCTCCTGCATGCTGAGATTGCAAGTTTGTGACACCTTGCTTGCAGTCCAGGAAGAATCTTGATATATCTTTGTTAAGAAAAGAGAAATCACAAATTTGGGTATAAAATTGCCATAGTAAAAAAAAAAAAAAAATCATTAGCCTAAAAGTATTTCAAAAATTTTAAAAAGCTCTGTTGAAACATTCTTTAAAGTGGCTAGCCTCTTTCTCTGAGTTATCTGTTTGCTTTTGGGGTACTGACTATATACCACACCTCCATTTATAAAATTGTTTCCAGAGATTGAACAAATGATTTATTTTGTTTTGAGACAGGTCTTACTAAGTAGTCCTGATTGTCTTAGAACTCACTATGTAAACCAGGCCTGCCTCAAAACTCAGAGATCTGCTGTCTGAATAAATAATTTATGAAGCTTTTTTTTTTTTTTTTTTTTTTGCTTAGAAAATAAACTGGCAATTTTGAGATTGGGAGATTTTTAATCCTATTAGAGTATTTATTATCCATTGTAATGGTGTTTGATTGAATATGAAAAACTGAGTATGTTTTCACTATTTCTTTATTTTACAGAACAGAGGACAACGCAGCAGGGTCAGGTATATTTCTTACATACTCAGACGGGTGTGAGCACGTGGCATGATCCACGAGTGCCTAGGTAAGACCATATCTTAAATATTACTGGTTTTTGTTTTTGGTTTGTTTGTTTTTTGTTTTTTGTTTTTTTGAGACTAGATCTTACTCTGTAGCTCTGACCGGCCTGGACTTCTTATGTAGACCACACCGGCCTCAAACTCATAAAGATCCACCACCTAAGTGCTGGGATTAAAGGTGTGAGCTACTGTTCTTGGTCCTTAAGTCCTCAGCACACCAACCATGACTATCCATTTCACCCAGGATTTTTCTCATTTAAAAATAATTAACTTCTAGTGAGACAGGGCTATAAACAAAAGAAACAAATAAATAAAAATTAACTACTAAAAGCAGTTTATATAAAAGTTTGGTTCCTCCTGATAGTGTTTGAACTTGACACTTAGAAGTCTCGATACTATCTATGGTCTGACCCTAGCTCCCTGCTAGTCTTGGACTCCTTTCTCTTCAGCACCCCTGCTAAAAAGTGTGGAGCAAAATATGTATCTGTAGACTCTGAAAAAGTAATGTCAGGAACAGCATACAAGCATACCCTTTTAAAAAAAGGGCAGTGGGGATGGAAAGAGCAGTGGGGACGGGGAAAGCAATAGACGCTGCACATCGTCATCACATGCAGTGTAATGCAGTGTAATACAGTGTAATACAGTGCAATGCTAGCGCTTGAAAGGCTGAGGCAGGAAGAATGAAGGGAGGATGGTGCATAGTCACTGCCGTTTACCACCTTAACTATTGGTGTTCTGAGATGTGCTCCTTGGTTTTACTTAGGCTAGTCATGAGCTCCTCTACTAAAGTGTTTCTCCCTCAGTCTCCTGAGTGCCCACACTGCCCAGTGAGCTATTATAATTTTGAGTACTTTTATTATTGCAAATAATGAGGTTTTCAGACATTAGTTATTTTGAGTTATTTTTTAGTGAGCTGTATACTAAGTACCAAGAAGTCTAGCCAAATCTACAAAAAAACCTTGCATTTTAATTGGAATCAATTTTGTGGTGTACACATTTATGTAATGAGGTTTTATACACGATATACCAGTCAGATCCAAAAAACAAGGCAAACTGTTTGTGGGGGAAGCAGGGAGATCAAGAAATCTTCCTAAAGCTTATATCCAAACCTCTTTTATGTAGTTGAATCAAAAACAGATGGGACTGACTGGGCTGGGGTTGCTTTGATACTGTGTCTTAAAAATAAAATAACTATAATGAAAACATTTTACTTTGTTAGAGAGTTTAGCATTAGAAGCTTTTGAGGGTGACAACCCAGAAAATGTGCTGTCATTAATTAGTCTACCAAGTTTGCCATTTCTGTGTCTCCACAATTGTAGTGTTCTCTCCTCTCTCCCTCTCTCTTAATAAAACGAATAATTTTTAAAAAACAGTAGTCGAGGAGGAGTTTTATTATTTTTATTTTTAAGTTCACTGAAAGAAAGCTTTAGGCCAGCCTAGCAAACATAGTGAGAGTCTGTCTCAAGTAACAGCACAGGTTTTATGTGGAGCAATGACATCTATGTTTGAATAAGACATTAAATTAACAATGCCCTGTATTATTTTTCTTTGTCTATATGCCCCAATTATCTTTAAAAGTTGTAGTTTGTCTTTTGATTTGGAGCATCGTTCAGCAAATGGGTCTCTTTTAAGGGAGGTTATTTTCCGTTTTATATGCTTAAATCAGGCATTAAAAACCCTGGATAACTCTGCTGAGTCTCTTTAAAGACACCAGTAAAGAAGTATAGTGGGCTTCTTTAAAGAGCTTGTCTATGATGGAACTCTGAGTTTAAGGGCAGCCTGGTCTACTAGTGGAGTTCCTGTACAGCCAGGACTACACAGAGAAACCCTGTCTCAAAAAACCAAACCATAACAAAAACAAAAGGAGGAAGAAGAAGAAAAAGAGCTTGTCTGTGTAGTGTATCCAGCTTAGCTCTGCTTAAAGATGCCCACAGTCCTCCAATAGCCAGTGTCTTAGAAGTCCTATGTGGTAATGGTTTGTAGCTCTCTTTAATTCCTGTAGTTCATTCTGTTCCATACTGACTGAAGTCTTGAAATGTAGACTTGTATTGTTTTGTATAAAGCTGTCCAACTTTTCATTTTTAATTAATTTTTCTCCACTTGAACATAAAAATCATTTCTGATGTTTTATTCTTTTAATTGATACTTTTAATTGTCACTGTAGATTTATACATGCTAAGTAAAATTATATAAATTTTAAAATATAAAATGTAAATATGTAAATTCTATATTATATCAATAGTAGAATTGTCCTTTGGTTTTTGTAATTGTTTTCTACCACTAAAAGTTTGATCTAAGAAAAGCCACTTGTTCCTTTTAAATAATCTTTTCTCGATAACAATTTTGTGCAATTATATGCCTCTTTTGTTATTTTTATGTTCCTTTTAAATCTGCAGTGCTAGAGTTCAAACCCAGGGCTTGTACATGCAAAGCATGCACTTTATTGTTTAGCTTTTATCTCCTGTTGTTCATATATCATTTTTATACCAGATAGTTTGTTTTTAAATTTTTATTCATTTTGTGAAAATGATTTTTTTTTGTTTTGCCTGCATGTATATCTGTGTACCACATGCATGTCTGGTGCCCATAGAGGCCAGAGAAGGGATTGGATTCCCTAGAACTGACATTACAGATGGTTGTGAGCTACCTACCATGTAGGAGCTGGGGGTCAAACCCAGTTCCATTGGGAGAGCCCCCAGTGTAACTTAACCACTAAGCCATCTCTCCAGCCCTTGTATAACCATCTTAAACATCATACCCTATATTCTCTTTATGGTTTCTTTTAGTTAGAGCTCTAATTCTGTGGCTTACTGTTTATAGTAGCTATCACAATGTGGTCACTTCTAAAGTCTTTATTGACCTTAGGCTGTGTAAGGTTCTTTCTTGAATTTGGTGTGTTATGTTATATTGTTTTGCTTGATTTTGAGGTAGGTTCATTATGTAGCTCTGGTTGACATAGAATACACAGAAATTCACCTGCTTCTGCTGGGTTTAAAGGTGTGTGTGTGGTTTGTTTTATTTTGTTTTGTTTTTTTAGATGACACAATCTTGGTATATAGCTCAGGCTGTGCTTGAACTTGCTATTCCTATTTCCTCAGACTGAGTGCTGGGATTACTGTTATATGCCACCATACCTGGTGTGTTACTTGATCTTTATTAGTTGGCATTTTTTGGACCTAAGATGGGAATTTGGGAAGTTCTTCTAGAATTGCCTCACCCTTTTGAGCACTCAGCTTGAGAAGTGCTAGGACTTCTTCCCTAGTCTTGGTGCTGACCTCCACCTCCCCAGCTGCCACTCAAGTTCCACATGAGGGATCCAGCAAGGAGTCAGTTCTCTGTTGAACAGAACCAAGTCAGTTCTTTCTTGTTATGAATTGAGGGTTCGCAGAGCTTTGCTTTGCCTCTTCTGTAGTGGTTTTCAAGCTTTAGTTGTTCTGCAGCAGAGGAATGTCCAGGATCATTTTAAGCAGAAAACGGAATCACTATTTGAAGAAATCTCCAAGAGCTGGAAATGGCCTCAGTGGACACTGTACATCTTTGCCAGCAGCCTCCAGTAACTTGGACACTCTGGATGGGATGGTCTCTTCCTGTAGAAGGTGGTGATATAGCAGGACAGAGGATGAAAATCTGCAGTGCTGGACAAGATTGGGGAGGGCACCCTAGCCCACCAACCACCTCAGTGTGTTCAGCTGTGTTCTGTATGATCCTGTACATCCTTACAGTGTGTGATACAGTAACAGTGGTCCTTGTCTGTTAAAAATACTTGAGCTTTTCTTAAGTATCCTTACCAGGTTTGTCTTCATGAAGTTTATAGACTTCAAAATTTAAAACAACATAGTTATTTTGTTTAAAAAAATGTTATGATTATTTCCAGGATCAGGATTTTAGTAATGTTTCCAGTTTTGCTTTGTTGGAGAACATACAATCACTCATTGCATGCACATTTGTTTACACCAACTTTATGATATAGTAAGGAAAGAAAATAATGAATAGAAATTTCTTATATTATTGATGCTTATAAAACAATACTTTCTGTCAAACAAATTTGAAGTGTAGTTTATGTTGGCAAGTAGTGTGATTGCTCTGTATGAATTTAAAATGTGTATTCCATTAAAGCCTAGGAACTTACTAAAAGCCAGACTGTGTGATAAGTTCTGAGCTATTTAGGGATTGGGTGTTGAATGGGAAGCCATTGGGAATTAAAGATTCCAGCTGAGCATCTCAAGTTTCTGAAACAATACATTTTCTCAGACTTCATGGAATTGTTCTGTGTTACATACACTTGCTTGGGTCAGCAAGCCCAGTAATGAGGTATTTCTGTTGTATATTTGTTTTGCAGGGATCTTAGCAACATCAATTGTGAAGAGCTCGGTCCTTTGCCTCCTGGATGGGAGATTCGCAATACCGCAACAGGAAGAGTTTATTTCGTTGACCATAACAACCGAACAACACAATTTACAGATCCCCGGCTCTCTGCTAACTTGCATTTAGTTTTAAAGTAAGTTTTAAAGCAGTACATGTGAAAATATTGTTCTAAACAAGAGGACATATATGTGCTTTTTATAATGTGAAAGAATATGGACTCTCTTAAATTTACAATATTGATTTATATTTATGATGAGTTCTCAAGGGATAGTCCAGGCTGGCCTTGAATTACTAGTGTAGCCTAGCAGCTCTTCCTGCCTCTGCTTCTTCAGTGTTTGGATTGTAGACATGAGCCACCATGCCTAGCTATAATTTACTTTTACTGATCAGAGTGTATGAAAGAAAATGAGATATTTTACTTTGAAGTAGAACATATCTTACTTACTCTGCTTAAACAGGAGCCAGTACTAACTGTTAGGAAGAGGTGTGCGTGAGAGGTGCTTGGGCAAGAAGGCCGGTTACAGAGGCCGTAGCTTGACCAGGAGCTGAGACTGAGCAGGCTGATCCTGTGCTGCCATTCAATCCATACACCTGATAATAGTGACTGACAACCATCTCAGTAGCACATTCTGTGTGTAAAGTGTTGTTCTTTGTTCCTTGCATGTATTAACAGTTTCTTCCTGGTAAATAATATATTTATTTCTACAGATGAGGGAACAAGCAGAGGTTGACTTTCTGTAATTTTCCCAGCGTGAAGTTCTACTAGATTCAGACCTGTCCATCCTTTGGTTTCTGATCATGTCTGTACTGCATGGTTTTTGTACCATATTTGCATCCTTTTCTTTGATTTTCTCTCTAGTTGCCTGTTTTCTGCTAACCTCATTACTTACTGGCATTGCCTTCTGAGGAAGCAAGGGAGGAAAGGGAAGGGGAAAGGATGCTTCATCATCGGGAAAGTAGCAGTGTTTCTTTGTCACCAGTTCTGGTAAAGACACTTGGGTAGTGGTAGAACAACAGACCATGGCTTCTTTGAATCCTGACAACAAAGTTGTCATATCCACAGAGTGACTCAATTTAGTGTCTCTAAATAAATACTACCTGCTCTGTTTTCTTCATTCATTAGTGTATGCAATAAATACTGTGTTAAATGTTAAAATAAAACTAAGTAATAGAGGTCAGGGATGACTTTGGGAAATATTCTTGCTTCATTCAGTCTAGGGGTAGATTCAATAGGGTAAATTAAACGAGAGCTAGCTACCACTTGTTTAGAATAATACAAAAAACATGTAATATGTGTTTTTGTTGCTTCTTTGAAAATTTTTTACGGGGGTTTTCTCTTTCCCCATCCCCCACCTGCAACAGGGTCTTCTTGATTTGGCTATTCTAGAACTCACTATGTAGACCAGACTGACTTTGAACTCAGAAATCCACTGGCCTCTGCTTTCCTAGTGCTGGGATTAAAGGCATGTACCACTATGCCCATCACTTTGAATATTTATGATTGCCCTGTCAGACTCATTATGGTGATAGACCTTTTTATTGTGACTAGGTGCTAAAACCTCAGTTTTAAATGAAATCCCAAAGTATTTGCAAACATTAGAAGAAATGGCAGGAAACCATGGACTTTTAATCTATACATTACAATCTACAACCTAGGTAACAGAATAATACAGTGTGTAGCCTATCCCTTGATTAACACTGCTCTGGGGCACTAACATAATGGTAGAATCAAAGCATCATAAAATGTTTTTAGTGCCGTGAGATGGGTCACTGGAGTAAAGGTGCTTGCCACAAAGTCTGAGTTGGCTATCTGAGACTCACATGGTAGAAGGAGAGAACCAACTGCAGGTTGGCCTCTGACCTCCCTGTGGACACAATGGCATAGCTGTGCAATAAATAAATAAATAAATAAATAAATAAATAAATAAATAAATGTAATAAAGTATTTTTATTTTTCCTGAGTAGTAAAGTCAGTTTAGTCTGTTACTAACATCCTGTGAGTACTCGCGAACCCTTGGTACTGACTTTATTTACCCGTTTGTTCACCCTCCCTGGCCTTGATTTTCTTATGTAATATCCCAGGAAAGGCATGGGCCTAAAAACTTGGTTTTGTCTTCTTAACACCATATCTTCCCATGTAGTTCTGTTTAGTGTGTTGTGCATCTTGCTTCTTAAGAAACTATACTAAAAAAAAAAACAAAAAACAACAAAAAAAAAACCTTTCAGTAGCTAAAAGAATCAAAATTACAAATGTGATGATATTTTTTGTTTTGGTGGGGTTTGTTTGTTTTATTTTGAGGCAGGGTTTTACTATGTAGACCAGGCTGGCTTTGAACTTATAGAGATCCTCCTGCCTCTGCCTCCTGAGAGTGCTGGTTTCAAAGACATATGTCACCACAACAGGCCTATCATGATATTTTAAATTGTATTTTGTTGTGATAATTTATTTGGAGATAAGGTTTAGCTTTGTTATGTAGGTCTGTTGAAACTGGTCTTATAATCTAGGTTGCCTTTGAACTTTTTTATTTTCCTACCTCAGCTTCACAAGTGCTAGAGTCTTTAATTTTCTTTTTCTAACTATTCATGTGGTAAGCTTATTCTTGTGTGTATTATTTTGAGACAGGGTATCATGGAGTTGCCTAGGCTGGTCCTGAACTCACTCTGTGGCCTTAGCAGCCCTTGAACTTGAGATCCTGTGCCTTAGGTAGCCTACATCACCAGGCCTGACTTGAATTATTGTTACCTTATTTGATAGCACTAATTGACAGGATCTTTTTTTTTTTTAAGATTTATTTATTTTATGTATATGAGTACACTGTAGCTGTCTTCAAACACACCAGAAGAGGGCATCAGATCCCATTACAGATGGTTGTGAGCCACCATGTGGTTGCTGGGAATTGAACTCAGGACCTCTGGAAGAGCAGTCAGTGCTCTTAACCACTGAGCCATCTCACTAGCCCAATCGACAGGGTCTTACCCTGGGAGCCTGATGCTTTGCTGCCCTGTGCACCCTCATCAAACATGCCTAGGCCAACGAGTTCCCAGTAGTCATAACCTGGCTCCTGTGTAAGTCCATTATGCATATCTTGTGCATAAGTGTTCTACAGGATATTTTATGTATGATATGTGTCTGTAATGTACATTGCAATATTATGTGAAATGTATGATCTACATATGGATGATAGAACCTACCACTCAAGTGTCATGCCAATGAAAACACCAAATAAACATTGAACAGTGACAAATAAAATCGACAGGGTCTTAGAGGATCCCACTGTGACCTTAAATTTACTATGTAGCAGAGGATGACCTGGCCCCTTATATGGGGTGCCATGCCTGGCTTGTAATGTGGTTTTTATTCCTTTGTATAATTTTTAAAACCCATACAGTTAGAGAGGGAAAGAGGAAGGGTGGGTGAGTATCTCTGTGATAAAATATGTTCTTGGAGTAAATACTTTGGCTGTTATCCAAATAATAAAATCTTGTAGTTTAACTATTAGTATGACTTTTATGGAGCTCTTATGTATAGATTATATATAACTTTAACAAACATTTATAGATTGCTTTGATTCTAAGGGGTTTTTTGTTTGTTTGTTTTGTTTTGTTTCTTCCTGTTTCAACATTTTAGGCAGTGAGGGGGAAATGTAGATTGTTATACAAATCATGTAGAGGGCAATTATCTGAGCCAGAAAAAAATAGAGTAGGCAAGTTAAATTTTAGAGTGCAGTCTTGAATTATACTAAAAGAGTTGGGAATTACTTTTTGAGAGAAGCAGTGGGAGCAGTTGGCTATCAGAAGTCTGCAGTAGGCTTGTGTGTAGTGTGCACGTTGAGGGCAGCCTGCAGTTGTATTCTGGGTACTGGAACCTCCCTCAGTTCTCTCCTTTAGGGTCCCTCCTGAGATACTGTGGTTACTCCCTGTAAAGGGATATTTTTGATGTAATGCAGTTAAATTGTTCCAATGTTTAAGGCCTCACCATATAATCTATAAATGTCAGGATACAACATTATTAAACTATTGCAAAATATTGTCATTAGGACTCAGTAAGTCACCTAGCCAAGGATACATAGCCTTTGTCCAAATCCCCTTTTTGAAAAAGAATATTGTGGAGCTGGAGAGATTGCTCAGTTAAGAGCACTGGATGTTCTTCCAGTGGGCCTGAGTTCAATTCTCAGCAACCACATGGCTCACAACCGTTTGTAATAGGATCTGATGCCCTCTTGTGGTTTCTCTGAAGACAGCTACTTATATACATAAAATAAATACATCTTTTACAAAAAGAAGAAAAGAATCTTGCTTGAAAAGCAACTTTGTACATCTAGCCCTCACTTCATCAGCAAGAAAAATGGAGCCTCAGCTTTCCCAGAGGTACATAAAAGGCGCTGCAGCTGGCCTTTGTCCTCAGCCTGACTGGAGGGCCTTTTCTCCCTTCCTTTGCCTGTTTTCACCCTTTATGACTATGCCTGATGTTTTTAATACTATGACAGAAATTCTACCTTATGCCAGGTGGTGGTGGCACATGCCTTTAATCCCAGCACTTGGGAGGCAGAGGCAGGTGGATTTCTGAGTCCGAGGCCAGCCTGGTCTACAGAGTGAGCTCCAGGACAGCCAGGGCTACACAGAGAAACCCTGTCTCGAAAAATCAAAAAAAAAAAAAAAAAAAAAAAGAAAGAAAGAAAGAAAGAAATTCTACCTTATAATTAAAGGAAACTTTTAAAAGTAACCATGAACAAAGATTACTGAATCTTTTCTGTTTGTCAGGCTTACCTATTTCAAGAAAATAATTTGCTTGATAAGGACTCTGAACATTGTCAGAGGCCTTGCAGGCAGCAAGTTGGCATCTCCACTGTTTTCTGACCAGTCCTGACATCATCGCTTATATAACCACCCCATACATGCCTAGCATAGCTGAGGAGACAGGCTGCTTCACTGGCTTTTTATTTTTGTGGTTTAGACAGAATCAGGTGTAGGAGGAAAGTTCTCCACTGAACTGCCAGTTTAGGCTTCTGTTTGGTTCTTCCAGAAAAACAAACTCTAGATGACGGGGCGCTTGGCACATGGCCCGAGCTTTAAATTAGGTGATGGGATGATGTGGAAGAAGTGGTATCTGAGGACTTCTTAGTATCTGCATAAGGCTTTATGAATAGAGCCTCAGTAACCAGTTCTGCCTCATAAGGCTTAGACATTGATAGATTTCTCTTATAGGCTGATGCTGATTTAAATGTAGAATTGCAGTCTTGTATGTTCTAAAAGTACTTTGGTAACATTTCTGTTTATTTCCAGTCGTCAGAACCAGTTGAAAGACCAACAACAACAGCAAGTGGTGTCGTTGTGTCCCGATGACACTGAGTGTCTGACAGTGCCAAGGTACAAGCGAGACTTGGTTCAAAAACTAAAAATCTTGCGGCAAGAACTTTCCCAACAGCAGCCTCAAGCTGGCCACTGCCGCATTGAGGTGTCTAGGGAAGAGATTTTTGAGGTAAATATTTAAGCCTTAATTCCAGTTAGAAGAAACTTAAATTTAGTGATTTGCTCTTTTTTTATTTTGTTTTGAGACAGTCTCACTATGTATCTCTGGCTAGCTTGGAACTGTTTATTTTGACCAGGATGTTTTCAAACATCTGCCTCTGACTCCCTCCTTAAAGACTGGGATTAAAGGCATGCACTATCATGCATAGACTTTGTTTTACTCTTTTTTTTATTAGTTCATTTATTTAAGTGTATATTTTTTAAATGTATGAGTGCTCTGTATATACAGAAGAGAGCACAGGATCCCATTACAGATGGCTGTGAGCCACCATGTGGTTGCTGGGAATTGAACTCAGGACCTCTGGTAGAGCAATCAGTGCTCTTAACCACTGAGCCATCTTTCATTGGAGTAAAAATCTTCTCATTTGCTGCTGCTGCTTCTCCTCTTCCTCTTCCTCCTCTTCCTCCTCTTCCTCCTCCCCTTCCTCCTCCCCTTCTTCTTCTCCTTCCTCTTCCTCTTCCTCCTCTTCCTTCTTTTCTCTCTCTCTCTCTCTCTCTCTCTCTCTCTCTCTCTCTTTCTCTCTCTCTCTCTCCACGGTCTCTCTCACTTCCTCTGTCTGTCTGTCTGTGTGCGCACACGTGTGTTTCAGAGAGAGAGTTTCTCTGTGTAGCCCTGGCTGTCCTGAAACTCACTCTGTAGACCAGGCTGGCTTCAAACTCAGAGAGATCTACCCCGATGAGCTTTTTGTCCTTGGTTACAGTGTCATTTGTATTTCAAAATGATAAAAAGAGAATGGAAAACACTATATAATAGTAGGTGATCTTGTGCACTGGAAAGATCCAGAGGTCCCAGGTTCCCAGGTTTGGGAGGCAGGGGATTCTTCCTTAGAGACTGCAAGCACACTTGGGCTGGGATCACAGTCATGGCCAAGGCTGCAGTGTTGCAATTTGTGGAGGGAAGTAAGTCTTGAAACAAGAAGTAGATCCTTCTCGTTCTGTGGTCAAGAATATAAAGATTGGAGGCTGGAGAAACAACCCAACTGTTAAAAGTACTTCTTCCAGAGGACTTGAGTTTAGTTATAGCACCATGTCAGATGGCTCACAACCACCTATAACTCAAGATCCAGGGATGCAGTGACCTCCATGGACACCAATACATGCACCTGAGTAAAAATAAAAATAATCTTTAATAAGGGGTTGGGAGTGGGGCTGGAGAGATGGTTAAGAGCACTGCCTGCTCTTCCAGAGGTCCTGAGTTCAATTCCCGGCAACCACATGGTGGCTCACAACCATCTGTAATGAGATCTGATGCCCTCTTCTGGTGTGTCTTTAGACAGCTACAGTGCACTCATATACATAAAGTAAATAATTCTTTAAAAACAAAACCCAATCAGGTCCCTAGCCAGAGATTCTTTCTTCTTGTCCATCAGCCTCCAGATAATTTCTTAGGGTGTTCTTCATGACTAAGGCTGTGAAGATTAATAAGGCAGTTTTAGAAACGGTCTTTGGGTTCAAGGCATATATTGGCCATTGGAGACTACAATGGTCACATTGATGTCAGTGCTAGGTACACCAGTAAGACAGCCACCAACATTCATGCATCCATCACCTTAGATAAACTTTCCATTGTCTTGGTACTACCAAGGAAGTGAGACAATCAAATCCCAAGCGAGGTAATAGCCCATTGGCCCAGAGGCACTGGTATTGTGTAAGCACCTGAGTCCAAGAAGTTATTGATGGCCAGTATTGACCATGGCCATCCAGGGCTGCCTTTGATGACATCTCCAAGATCTACAGCTACCCTAGACCTTGAGAAACAGATGTGCTCACCAATTCTTCCTATCAGGAACTACCTGATTATCTTATAATATTCATACTAGGGTCTCTGTACAGAAGAGCCAGGATGCAGCTGTTGGCTACCATAAAGGGATTTTTATACAAGAAAAAGTGAAGTAAGCCCATTTAAAAAAAAAATAGATAAAGGCATGTGACACCACACCTAACTATATAATCGCAGCACTCTGGAATTAGAGACAGGCGGACAGGCGGATCTCTGCAAGATCAAGGCCAGCCTAGTCTACATAGCAATTTCCAGGCCGTCCATAGGCCAACATTATCTACATAGAGAGTTCAAGGCCGGTCTGGGGTTTGTAAGAGTCTGTCTTGACCCTGTCCCCAATATATAGACCCTGTCTATGTGGTTAATATATTATTTTACTTATGTTCTTTTAGAACTGTGATTCTTTTAGTTTCTACTGGTGCCTATGAGTTTTGTGAATTGGAAGAGAAGAAAACTTTTAAATTAGAGGCTAAAGCACCTAATGATGATAGTATATTAAAATTATTTTTCAGGAATCATATCGACAGGTCATGAAAATGAGGCCAAAGGATCTATGGAAGCGATTAATGATAAAATTTCGTGGAGAAGAAGGCCTTGACTATGGAGGAGTTGCTAGGTAAGTACATGAATATCTATTTATTATCCGTTCATTCAATCAATCATTTGTTTTATATATTTATTTATAGTTAATCTGTGTAAGTATTTACCTGTGTGTCTGAATGTGTACCATGTTCATGCAGTGCCTAAGGAGGCCAGAAAAGGACATTGGATTCTGTGGAACTTGAGTTGCAGACTGTTAGAACCACTCTGTGGGTGTTAGGAGCACGGCCCAGGTCCTCTGCAAGGACAGACAGTGCTTTTAACTACTGAACCATCTCTTCAGCCTCCATTTGGATCTTTGTACTAAACAAAATTAAGATATGCCTATAACTTATAACTATCACAAACCTTCAAGTATAAAACTGCCCACTGTTTGCAATACAGATACAATCCCAGTGGATTCATTCACAATGAGATGACAATAACAGAAGTGTAGTTAAAACTCAGGATCGTAGATGCCCTGCAAGACTCTGTAGGGCTGGCTGGCCTGTATTTTTACATCTTCAGTATATCTTGTTTCCTCTGCCTCACTGTCAGTTTTAAACTGAAAGCTGTTTCCCTTGCTTGCTAAACAAGGATGTATTATATTTGCTTACTCATATGTGAAATACATGTATATCTCACAATGGTCTTTAAGAGTATTCTTATAGAGAAGGTATTATATGCTGTTTCTGCTATGTTCTTTTTTTTTTAAGATTTATTTATTTATTTTATGCATATAAGTACACCACCATTGCTGTCTTCAGACACACCAGAAGAAGGCACCAGACCCCATTACAGATGGTTGTGAGCCACCATGTGGTTGCTGGGAATTGAACTCGGGACCTCTGGAAGAACTGTCAGTGCTCTTAACCACTGAGCCATCTCTCCAGCCCTCTGTTACGTTCTTAATCATACATTGAATCCAACTTATTTTCTATGGCATGTATGCTGTGAGGATTTTTTCAGGTGTGACATTTACTTTACATGAATGTAGGAGACCCACAGCCCTGGACAGAACTATTGTAAGGACTGCTAAGTACTCTTGGTTCTCCTATTCTAAATCCAGCCTAAGTAAACTGTTTTCACCAAGTCCTATAATTGTTAGTGCCGCTTGTGCTTACCAGGCTTTACCTAAAAATGTGCGCTTTGTGAACTTTCTTTACTTTATAGTTCTTTCATAACTTTTATGTGGTTTTATAGAATTTTAATATTTGTGTCTGTTTAGGTTATTTCTTTTATTAAAACTTACAAGTTAAACTATAACTATTATTTTTCTCCTCTTTCTCTCTAGCCCCTCTCATGCCCTCTCAAATTAATAGCCTCTTTTTATTTATTATTGTTACATATATATTTATATAACTGTATAACTATATAAGTCCAACACAGTGTGAGTATGTTTAGTGTGGTTTGGATGTATATGATTTCAGGCTTGACGAGTTTGTATTGGATAACCAGTTCATACTAGTCTCATCCCTAGGAGAAACGAATTCTCTCTCCCAGCAGTCATTAGTTACCTTTAGTACTTTGGGATTGCGCTCCCATGAGATTTCCTCCGATATTAGCATGTCTGTTGATACTGTCATTTGGGTTTTGTTGAGTAGTCACAGCATTGCAATGTCATGGATGTAGCTCTCCTGTCTTTTCTAGGAGGCATATTTCACAGCAGACTTCCTGCTCCTCTGGCTCTTACAGTCTTCCTGACGCTTTTTCTGAAATCTGCCTTGAACCTTAGGTGAAGAAGTTGTATTGTAGATGTATCTATCCATTGGGGTTGGGTTCCCCATGATCCATTTGTCTCTGAATTATGACCAGTTGTGGTTTTCTGTAATTGTCTCCATTTGCTATAAAGAAAAGCTTCTCTGAAGAAGGATGAGAGTTACACATATCTGTAGGTAAAAAGGTAAATTTTAGAATGAAATTAGGAATTATGCTGATCTAGCAGAATGGTGGTAATTCTGGCTCTTCTAAGATTCCTGACTTCATTAATCTCTGGTAGTTGGGTAGGTTTTTAGTACCATGCATGATTTTCCTCTTGTTGAGTGGGCCTAGTGTGTAATTAGGCAGTTGTGAGTTATCACTAAGACAGGTGTGCCACTATTGTACCTTTTTGCATATCTGGCCATGCTGGTCATTGTTATAGTTCATGGTGTCATAGCTGGATATTGTGACTATTGATTGCATCCCTTCCTTGACACCTTGCATAATACTATGAAAGCAAGACTGTTAGACTTGTCACTTTTGGGTTAGATGCAGCTCAAATCTTCTGAATTCTGTGTCTTGGGCGTACAGTGTTTTCAGGGGTTTACCTTCAACCTCTTGAGAGGCAACCAAAGGCAACAGCAATAGCTTCTATTATTTTGGGAGTCACTTAGATACACTGGCCAACAACTGCAGCAAGGTTTCAAATGCCTGGTATTGGAGTTTTTATAAAGTACTCTAATGGCTCTTCTGAGGAGTATCATCAGCCCAAGTAGCATAACTTTATCTTTCTGTCTACTCCTGTGCTTATATGTATTACATATAATTTTAGGTAAATACAAAATAATATTATTTCTTGGGGTTTTGTCAAATAACCTTGGTGTTATTTATCCCACCTTCCTTTCCAATTAGATTTCCACCGCATTTCCCTTTCTATATCACCTTTATCCTGCTACGTCTCTCTCCAGCCCTCCCCCAACTCCCATGGCCCTTCTTCCTTTCCCAGTTTCTGCAATTACTCCAGGTTATATACTTCTATCTGAAGCTTTGTAGTTAGGAATCACAGAATGTGCAGTGCTTGTCTTTCTGGGTCACCTCATTCCATAGATCTTTTCTAGTTCTATCCATTTGCTGCATAGAGTTTTAGAAAATATCTTTGCATGTAAATTTTAGAACTTTAATTACTATGGGTTTATTTACTCAGAAATTGAATTTCAATGTTAGGAAAACATTTATCTGCTAGTGACAGCTATTGTACAGGTCAGGTGAGTAGTCTTTTTAAAATTACCTCATTACTATAGATGTAGGAAGGATAAATGGCATGCGGAGATGAATGAGTGAGCTGCGTTGTCTGACCTTTAGTTTGTAGTAGATCAAAAATGGTCAGTTTTGCTTCTATGCATAATCTAAACACGTGGGAAAATGAGAACAAAAATTCATCTTTCTTTAAAAAAAAGCATAGATTCACACAACAGCACACAAGCAAAGCATAGCACATTCATCAGGTTTGTGGTGTGCAGTGGAGGCTGTGTGTGTAGAGACACACATCCTGGCTTTGCTCTTCAGTCCATTTTTTATTGTCACATAATAGTAATTTGATTTGACCTTTGTCACATCATAGAATTGTGAAACATTTTCTTTTAATTTGTTAACAGTATTAAGTCCTAGACTAGTTATTTCATTGTCACCAAAATGACAAGCATATTTCATTGAAAAATATGAAGTATTTGCTAAATTGGTAGTAGTGCTATTCATATTGAGGTTTTAAAAGCTTTGATGTCAGCCAAGCATGGTGGTGCACACCTTTAATCCCAGCACTTTGGCAGCAGAGGCAGGCAGAGTTTGAGGCCAGCCTGGTCTACAGAGTGAGTTCCAGGACAGCCAGGACTGTTATACAGAGAAACCCTGTATCCAAACAAACAAACAAACCAAACAAAAACATTGACATACGCTTGAAATCAAGAAAGGTTAGAAAAAGGGGTTAGGTTTAGAACAGGCTTCGGTGGCATCCTGATACTGTTTGAGAGGCGGAGGTAGGAGTATCCCAAGTTCAAGTTGTTCCTGGACTACAGAGTAAATTAAGGCCAGCTTAGGCAAACAAGACCTATCTGAAAGAAACAGAAGTAAGAGGACTGGGGTACAGCTCAGTGGTAGAGCATTTGCCTAGCATGTGTAGAGCTCTATAGTCTATCTCCAGTACACCACAAAGGAAGAGAAGTCGTATGGAGCATGCCCAAAGAATACCAGTGTCCACGTATACCCAAAGCTTTGGGATCTGAATGTGCTTCATGCTTTGCTTTAGACTTTATACCGTAAACGATGATGAGATCGACATTGACACTTCTTTACTAAAACAGTGCTACAGAGCACTCCACTGCCCAAAAAGGAAGATAAATTCATGCTGTGTTATGTGTCTTTCTTGAGACAGGATCTCTGTATATACCCTGACCTTCCTAGAATTTGATAGGTAGACAAGGCTGACCTTGAACTCACAGGGATCTGCCTGCCTATTGTATTATGTATCATTGTGAATCTAGTATGAATCTGTCCTGATAGAAATAGACATTAGATGATTTATTATGGGTTATAAATCTTATATAACATTTAAAGTGATCAAACTAGAGAGTCACAGCATCTCATGAACAGCTGAACTTGTAAGTAGTACCTTTATATTCACTGTTGCAAAAGTATAATAAAGTTGTTCCAAATTATGAACAGTAACTGTATAATAGTAAGTATATTTGCTCTTTAAGGATTCATTTTCTGTTGTGATTTTTATAGAACCACAGTTAGTACTGTGTTTTCTTTTAACTGAAAAGAACTGTGGAAACTGGGCATAATGCAGCATGCCTTTCATCCCAGCACTTGAGAGACAGATGCAGGTGGACCTCTGGGTTGGAGTCCAGCCTGGGTAAAGTCCAGCAGGTTAAATTGGCTTTGCAGTCAGAGTTGAGTCCCCAAACCCACATGAGTGATAAGAGAGAACCAACTCCATGGAGTTGTCCTCCGACTTCCACATGTATTCCATGAGATATGTATTTACATACATCATGCATACCCATAATAATAATCAAATTTAAAAATTAAAAAAATCATTTACTAGAGTGACTAATGGCATATCTTAATTAACAAATTACTTTATCTTGTTTTCTAGGGAATGGTTGTACCTCCTGTCGCATGAAATGTTGAATCCTTACTACGGTCTCTTCCAATATTCTAGAGATGATATCTACACACTGCAGATCAACCCTGACTCTGCAGTTAATCCGGTATGAGCTGTGGTCACAATAGTGTGGATGTGCTGGGATCCACTCTGCTCTCATCCGTAATGGCATTGTGAGGAATCACGTGGCTGATCCTGGCCACACCCACTGATTCAGCAGTTCTTTTTGAAAGTTGTCCTAGTAAATGATTATAGCTGTGTGCTGCGTTGGGACACTAGGCTATCTGCTATTGATTATTCCCCATTGGACACAACACAGTTGTCTATGCAGAGGATTGGTTAAATTATGACATAAAATAGTGTGAATGGTTGTTCTTGATCTGGGTCTAGTAGTGTATGCTTGTAATCACATCAGTTGGAAGGCTGAGACTAGACTGGACTGCATAGTGAGACCCTGTTTCAAAGTAAAAAAAGGAAAGAAACCAACACAGATTATGAAATTAGACATGAAGTCTCTGGGTATGCAGGCTTATGCCTGAGATCCCAGTGCTTTCCAGGCTAAGGCAGCAGATCATGAAAGTTCTAGGCCAACCTGGCTCTTACCAGGTTATAGGGCAGCTTGGATTGTGGTGTAAGACCATGTTTCTGAAAACAAAAAGATGTAGAATCATAGTCTTGTTATATTAAGTTACTATCTTTGTGACTGTGGTATAATTATTTTCCTTAAACCTCAATTATTTTATTGTTAAAAATGAATGGGAAGAATTGCACCTTAGTAAGGGATTGTGAGAGTTACATGAGACTCTGCATATTAAGCATTCAATCCTATAATAATACATTATTAAATCCTTCAAAGTTCAGGCTGGGGCTGTTGCTCAGTGGTTGTGTTGTTGACTAGCATCTGTGAGGCCCAAGTTTGATCCCTGCCACTAGCTTCTCGTCCAGGTGTCAGTAGTTACAGCTAATTTGTTACTCTAATTATCTCTGTTCTGTTTTTATGCAAGGGCACACTGTGAGATAAGAGGATGTGTGATACTGATGTGTGTTTACTATACATTAAGTGGTGTTAAATGAAAAGTAAATAATAATGAGTAGATACATGTAAGAGAAAACATTAAAAGGTCCATGCCGTAAAACTGATAATCATTTTGTCTGGGTGTTCGATAATGGGTAATTTTTAATGTCCTCTTTGCTTGTGTTTGGTTTATCTAAATATTTTAAAGTAAGCATGTATTTCTTAAAATAGATATTTTAAAGATAAAACAAGTTTTAAAGTTAAAGGTTACTTATTAAATGGAAAAGCAAAATAATCTAAAAGTACAGATAGCTAACCAACCAAACAGTCTGGTGAAAGTACAGTTGTATCTACATGTGGTGACCAAAGCTCGTTAGGAAGTTATTGGTTAAGGTGAAGCTGCTGCTTGACAGCTCACTACTGTCCATCTGCCTGTCATCTGACCTATGCTGGGTGCTTCCAGGAGTAGACTCAGTCCCCTGGGTTCCATCACCTTGCTGTTCTCCTCATGAGTATTCTCTCTGGATACTGTCTTTATTCCTTGTATATCCAAGTGTGGACTAGTCCCATAGGGACTCATTAATTTTTGTGTAGACAGTAGTCTGTAGACTAGTCCAAGTGGGAGACTAAATCCACGTCTTAAATCCATGGTGTCCTGAAGTTCAGTCTCGGGCTGGTCAAGGAAGCAGTGAAAGGATTAACAGGTTTATTGACAATGTACTCAGAGAACAGGATGTGCAAGTAGCTTCTCAAATGTTTGTCAAGGAATCATTTTCTAAAGGGCCTTTGCCCTGAGAGAGATGTGGACGTGGTGCCTCATACCTGTAATCCCAGCAGTGGGGAAAGTGACTGGGCTGCGAGTAAAGCCCTGACTCAGAGACAGACAGACAAAATCGGGGAGGGGAGGGGAGAGGAAGACAATTTACTGAAGAGTATCTAACGAGTATTTCTTTCTTTTCTGTTTTTTTTTTCATTTCAGGAACATTTATCCTATTTCCACTTTGTTGGACGAATAATGGGAATGGCTGTATTCCATGGACATTATATTGATGGTGGTTTCACATTACCTTTTTATAAACAGTTGCTTGGGAAGTCAATTACTTTGGACGACATGGAGTTAGTTGATCCAGACCTTCATAATAGTTTGGTGTGGATACTGTATGTATTGAATCTTACATCCGTTTATCATAGTTAGCATCTGAGCTTTTAAAAAGATACAAGCTAGGAGCTGGAGGGATGGCTCAGTAGTTAACAGCCCTTATTGCTCGTGTAGAGGACCCAGTTCAGTTCCCAGGACTCTTCATGAGGCAGATCATGAAGTTTCAGGGGATCTGATGCCTCCTCAGCCTTCACTGTCACCTGACATACACAGTCTACATAGTCACACAGGCACACCCACATACACATCTTTAAAAAAAATTTAAACAAAACAAAAACTGCTGAACCACATCAGTTAAGAGCATGTACTGATCTTGCCAGAGAACTGACTGACTTGAGTTTGATTTCTGGGACTCATGTTAGGTAGCTCACAGCTTCCTGGAACTCTAGTTCCAGGACATCTAACCTGGCCTTTTTGGGCATTCATACCCATACATAAACACTTACATACAGTTAATAATGAAAGTAAATCTTAAAAATACAAGCTATATCTGATAGTTCATCCCTATAAAACCTGAACTTGGGAGGTCTAGGAGAATCATGAAGTCAAGGACAGCCTCACAACACACTGAAAAAGAAAAGCTGGAGAGATGGCTCAGTGGCTAGAACACTGGATGCTCTTCCAGAGGACCTGAGTTCAATTCCCAGCTCCACATGGTGGCTCACAACTGTCTGTAACTTTACCTTCAGGGGATCTGTTTCATTTTTCTGGTCTCAAGCACTAGGCACACATGTGGTGCTCACACATACATGTAGACAAACACCTATACATGCCAAGATAAAATAATAATAATAATACACTTTTTAAAAGCAAATAATAACATAAGATACATTTCAAAACTAACGCACTTGTTTTTTTTAATTTGAAATATGCACAGAAAATGTTAAGTGTGGTTTATGATAAAACCATGTAAGAGTCTCCTCCTACCCCACGCCCAGTCTGCTGTTCTGTGCACATTTAAGATTCCTGAAAGGGAGGCTAGTATGATAAGGACTTTACTACTGAGGTATATCTCCAGCCCATGTTATTACTTTAAAAGGTTTTAAAAATATTTCTTAATGTGCATAAGTGTTTTGCCAGCATACATATTTGTGTACCATGTGTATGCAGTGTCTGAGGATGCTGGAAAAGGGTGTCAGGTCCCCTCAAACTGAAGTTACACACATCCATCCATACATACATACACACACATACATACACACATGTATGTACGTACATACACACACACTCACATACATACATACATGAGCTCACACACATGTTGAATTCATTTAGTATTGCTAGTATGTATCTGTATGTAGGGATTACTTGGGATTAGGTAACCTATCTGGTCACTCATCCCTGGAGAAAACCGATTCTCTTCTCAACAGTCATCGACTGCCGGTAGCTCTCCATCTAGGTGGGGAGCCTTGAGAGATTTCCCCCTCCATATTGGCATGACAACTAGTATTGTCACTATGCAGGTCTTGTTTAGGCAAGACCTTATTGTGGAATTGTCCTGTCATGTCTAGGAGACACTGTCTCATGGCAGGTCTCCTGGTCTGTGGCTCTTGGGATCTGCTTGCTCTCTTCTGACATCTTCCTGGGCCTTGTGTGTGGGGTTGCATTGTAGATTATCAAGTTGGGTTGGACAGCCCATGGTCACTTACTCTTGGCATTATGTCTAGTTGTGAATCTCTGTAATAATTTCCATTTGCTGAAAAAAGAAGCTTCTTTGGTGAAACACCAGGCTTGGCTGGTAGCAGACTTTGAGACCTGATCTAGGCCTTTTCAGGAGTCTCATGTTGTTACTTTGAAAGGAAAACAAATCTGCTACAGATTGATCATCCCTTATCTGAAGTCCTTGGGACGAGAAGTATTTCTAATCTTGATCCCCTCACCAGTTTTAGAATGTTTGCATATCCTTGAGATACTTGGAGAATGGGGTCCTAGTGTAAACACAATTCATTTCATACATACTTTACATGCATACCCTGATGGGAATTTTTAAGTGTTTTATTTTGAATTTTAGATTTCCAGGCTGAAAGTGCTGTTTGTTTTAAGCTAAAGCACTATATGTAATAGTATCCTAAGACTAAGGTGGATTCTGTCTCAGCCACCATGTGATAAAATAGTAAATTCTAAATACTAGTGAATAGTAGCAAAATTGCTACCATGTAGGTTCCAGGGACTGAACTCAGGTTATAGTCATGCAGTGAGCCCTTTTCACACTTAGTGTGAAATAAACTCAGGTCCTCTGGAAGAACAGCCAGTATTCTTTCCACATCTTGCCTGTCCTGTTATTTCATTTTAATGAAGGCAATGATTGTTGGAACCATACTTTACAAAGTAAGAACTGGGGCTGGAGAGATGGCTCAGTGGTTAAGAACACCAACTTGTCTTCCAGAGGTCCTGAGTTCAATACCCAGCAACCACATGGTGGCTCACAACCATCTGTAATGGAGTCTGGTGCCCTCTTCTGGTGTGTCTGAAGAGAGCAATGGTGGTGTGCTCATGCATAAAATAAAAAAAAAATTAAATTAAAAAATCCTTTAAAACAAAAAACAAACAAACAAAAAAACCAAAGTAAGAACTGCTAGCTGATTCTGCATGGGAAAGGGGCTCAGTTTCATAGAATTCACAGATCACTTTCTCACAGAAGAGACTCAAGTGCTTGTTCTCTTTAGGGTGCTCATGTTCAGAAGAGCCTTTTATCTGGATACCAGAAATGTATTGTTGTTCTCAAAGAGTGTCTCTTTGACAGAACCCATTCTTGTTGCTCAGGAAGTAAAATGCTGTCTGTATTTATAAGGAGAAGTCTCTTTGACTTTTCTCTGCAAGAGAATATGGCAGGCTAGCATAAGAACTGGTGGGAGGAGTTTGGTCCTGTAACTGCTGTATCGCATGCAGTACTGTCTTAGCTGAACACCTCACTAAGAGCACACTGTCGGAGATGTGAGATATGTTCCCCTGTTAATGTGTCTTTTTTGCTTCTTATCTAGTGAAAATGATATCACAGGTGTTCTGGACCATACCTTCTGTGTTGAACATAATGCATATGGTGAAATTATTCAGCATGAACTCAAACCAAATGGTAAAAGTATCCCCGTCACTGAAGAAAATAAGAAAGAATATGTCAGGTAAATGTTTGAATTAGGGGGAAAAAATACAGCTCCAGAATATCAATATAGAAAAACAGTGTTTATGAAATGTTACTGCTGAACAAACTTCTGTGGAATTAAATGACTTAAAAACTCCCACTCTTGACTATTTTTTCATTCCTGGGATTGATAATTGGGCTGAGAATAATAGGTACGGTGCACTGCTAGTCCACAAGCTGTCAGCTAGGGTTAAAAGGCCAAAGTGGGCCTTCTGGCTCTTAGATTTGAGGCCTCAGCCAGGATGGCATAAATGACTGGCTTTATCTGAGTTCACTGGACTCCAGTGTGGTATCAAAGGCTGCTCCTTTTCTTGGCCTCTCAGTAAAATAGGCTTCTTTCTCATGGGCTGCTGACATTCCAAAGCTCAGAAGCTAGTAGTCCTTCCTACCCCCTTTTGGAGACAGCGTCTTATAGCCCATCCTGGCCTCCAAATTGCTGTGTAGCTGAGAATGACCTTGAATTCCTGATCCTCTTGCCTTTACCTCCCAAGTTGTGTCTAGGTCTGGATGTTTGTCATGCTTGTATGTCTGTGCAACATGTGCATGCCTGGTGCCCACGCAGGCCAAAGCAGGCCATCAAATTCCCTGGTACTAGAGTCACAGATGGTTGTGAGCTGCCCTGTGGGCACTAGGAATCAAACTCAGGTCCTTAGGAAGAACAACCAGTGCTCCTAATTGCTGAGCCATCTCTCCAGCCTGTGCCTGATATTTTTTTGGTCTACATATACTTGTGGCCAACATGATTTCTGCTGTGAAGTGACACACTGGGCAGCCCAGGTTCTATATGAGCATGAAAATTACCCTTCAAGCAACCCCATTTTTAGAATCCTTTTACAGAAACATACATGCAGCTAAGTATGAATAAGAATGTTCAGTTAGTATTAAAAGTTAGCCCAGAAATATTCTTAAGCTGGGTATGTTGATGCACACCTTTGATCTCAGGAGGCAGGAATATCAGGTGTATAGAAAGTCGTCCTTGACTGTCCTGTAGCCAGCCTGTGAGTCACAAATAATACACATATTTATTCATCACACATACCATATATAACATTTTAATGAACCCCTGTCTCAAAAAACAGATTTTAAAAGGTACAAGGGAAGTTTCACAAAAGATGTAGTATCTTAATGTATTTTGGTTGGTGAGTTGACATCTTCCAAGGTTTCCCAGCTTCTGGGGAACAGTGAGCATTATTCTGACAGCATCTTCTCTGGGTTTACTAGTTTCCCACCTTGCCTCCTTTCCTGTTCTCTTCCTCTTGAATAAACAGACAGAGCTCCTCACATGCTCTGACAGCATTCTCAAGTCACCCCTTGACCCCCGTCCCAGGAATGGTCAGTCTTCAAGAGATTGAGCTCTTTATTCTGCTTATTAACTTGTGTAGTATAAATTAAGGAAGAAATGTTGGGGCTAGAGAGATTGCTTGGCAGTTAAGAGCACTCACTGCTCTTCAGAGGACCTGGATTCAATTTCTAGCACCCATATGGCAGCTCACACCTGTCTGTACCTCCAGGGATCTAACACTCACATAGATATCCATGTTGGCAAAACACCAATGAATTTTTTTTTAAATATTAGAAAAGTTATTAAAGTTATTATAGTTAATTACCAAAATAGATATTTATGGTAACTAACAAATCTGAACTAAAGTTGAACTTCAGACCCTGAGTTGTAGTAGATGTTCAGTTTACTAGGAGGTTTTTCTGATTGGAAGAGTTGTTTTGTTTAGTCAGTCAGCAGCGCTGGGGGCTAAGTGCAAGGCTTTGCCTGTGTTGGCAAGGCTCTGCCATTGGGCTGCATCTCCTCTTGATTACTTTAAAGTTAAGACAAGGTCTCACTGAATGCCCAGGCTTCCTTGAATTCACTCCTTAGCCCAGGCAAGGCTTGAACTGTTTGATTCTCCTGCTTCAGCCCTCCTGGTGACTGGGATTACAAGTCTTGAAGAGTAGCTCCCTGAGGCTGCTGGCTAGTGGTTGAACGTACTGCTTTTGTAGTGCATTGAGTTGTCTCAGTACTCAGGGTCCACTTGTCCCTTTAGTTTTAAACTTTTTTTAGACATTAGACTAAATTGTTTTACTTTTTTAGTATTCTTTGTCTTCAGACCAGCGATTGAACCCAGGGTCTTGTGCCTGTGAGCAGGACTGTCCAGCTCACCTGTATCTCAGCCCTATTAGACGAAAATTTTGATGATAGATACTTTAAAGTTGCCAAAGTAGATATTTATGGCAATTACCAAATCTGAGTTTATGCAGTCACATGACGCCCCTGACCAATGTTTCAGGCTTTACGTAAACTGGAGATTTCTGCGAGGCATTGAAGCTCAGTTCCTGGCGCTGCAGAAGGGATTTAACGAAGTCATTCCACAGCATCTGCTGAAGACCTTTGATGAGAAGGAGCTGGAGGTCAGTGTGTTACTATTGTGACTCTGCTGCTGTCTGTAGAGGAATGTGGTACTTTCTAATGTTTTCAGAGTTTCAGGAGTCAATCCTCTGAGAATTCTTACAGGAAATATTTTGGGCTTTGGAATTTCTGTAGGTAAGCAATCTCTTATTTATGGGTATATGAGTGTGTGCGCACGTGTCTGTGTGTACATGTGTGTGTGTCCGTGTCCGTGTGTGTGTAGATAGTGTGCACATTGGTACAGGTTCCCTCAGAGACCAGAGAGGTCAGATCCCTTGGAGCTGTAGTTACAGGTGATTGTTAGCTAGGGACCAAACTTGGCTCTTCTAAAAGTATAGCAAGCTGAGCCATCTCTCCAGCCCCGCATGGAGACATTGTTAATTTATATATCCTTTTCCTTCTTGTTAACTAGTCTGGGACTATGTAGATGAGGATGACCTTTAACTGCTGGCTTTCTGCTCCCCACTGAGTTCTAGGATTAAGCCTAGAGAGTCATACACTCCACCAGCTAAGCCGCCTCTCAAGTCCCTTTCCTTCTCAAGTCACACAGACGCTCTTCCCATTTAAAATTCTTTCCATGGTGCACATGTGGAGGTCAGAGGACAGCTTTGTGATGTCAGTTCTCTCTTTATGGATGTGGGTTCTGGGGATTGAACTCAGGTTACCATACTTTTAAAATACTTTTAGCAAGTATTTTAAAATACTTTTAGCAAGTATTTTTACCCACTGAGCCATCCTGCAGTCTGGGCCCTTTTCCCAACTTTTTGTCATTTCTTGATCTAATTGGCTTATTTAAGTATATTACTTTGTCTCTAACATACTGAAATTTATTTGAATAAAATGTCAAGCTCAACTAGTTGCTCATCTTTGCTAGAATGCATTTAGAAAAATGAAATGATCAAATTATATGTTTAACCATTCCTGGGCCTTTGCAAACACCCATATAACAACAGTACTCAGCTCTGTATTGAACAGTTAATCCCTTTTGTGTGAAGCTGACACTTGGAGTACCACAGTAAACATATCCAACTTAAAACTGAACTGCTATGAAAGAAATAGTGAGGTTTGTTGCGAGTGGTGGAGCATGGCTGTAATATAGCACTTGGCCTGAGACATGAAGATTTGAATATTTATACATATATAGTTTAGTATTGGACTCCGAAGAGATATGTTACTAGTATCCAACTGACTTTGGTATATATAGTTTTGTTTTGTTTTTGTTTTTTTGTTTTTGTTTTTTGTTTGTTTGTTTGTTTGGGTTTTTTTTTTTTTTTTTTTTTGGTTTTTCGAGACAGGGTTTCTCTGTGTAGCCCTGGCTGTCCTGGAACTCACTCTGTAGACCAGGCTGGCCTGGAACTCAGAAATCCACCTGCCTCTGCCTCCCAAGTGCTGGGATTAAAGGCATGCGCCACCACTGCCTGGCTTTGGTATAGTTCTTATGTATTGATTGTATCAGGATGTCAAGTGAAATACTACAGCAGAATTTGTGTGTGTGTGTGTTTGTTTGTTTGTTTATTTTATTTTTCAAGACAAAGTTTTCTCTATGTAGCATTGGTTATTCTAGAACTCACTTTGTGTAGACCAGGCTGACCTCCAACTCAGCAGATCTGCCTCTGCTCCTGAATGCTGGGTTTAAAAGTGTGTGCCACAATGCCTGGCCCTCGAGTTTTTACATTTTAATATAATTTCAAAGTTGCTAAGTGAATTATATTATGTATCCAACAAGCTTTTTGCTGCACACTCTTAACCATTTTCCCGTGTGAAATAAGGTAGAGGTGACTGTGGGATTAGCGAAAACAACACCGTAAAATTGAACTGCCTCCAGTTGCAAAGCTAACAGTGTTAGAACTAATGTAAATCAATGCAGGCCTAAGAAAGGCACAGATAAACCTCTACATTATTTCTTCTCATCCTCTTTTTGAGACAAGGTAGTAGCTCAGGCTAGCCTTAAACTCATGTTGATCCTCCTGACTCAGCATCTGAAGTGCTGGGATTATAGGCATGGGGTGTTACACCCAGCTTGTGTTTACTGAGTCTTGATTTCTGTCTAATGTTTTAAAATTTTAGAATTGTATTTTTAAACTGGAATTCTTATAAATCTTTGATCTTGTCAGAGTCCATTACAGTGATTGTCAGACACTGGGAACAGGACCTACAATGAGTAGATGCCTCTGGAGGTTTAAAGATACAGACCCTCACAGAACAGTGGTGGCACATGCCTTTAATGCCAGCACTCGGGAGACAGAGGCAGGCAGGTCCCTGAGTTTGAGGGCAGCCTGGTCAACAGTGAGTTCCAGGTTACACAGAGAAAAACTCTGTCTCAAAAAAAAAAAGATTCAGACCTGCTGCCACCAGACACAGAGTTAGAATCTCTGCAGTATAGGGTCTGTTGTATATATTTTGAAAAGCTTTTCAGATAATTTGGCTGTGTACCACTTGGGGAATGCTCACTGCAAATCTAAGAAGTCTTGGGAGGCCCAGCTTTGATGTCCACTGGCTCACCACTCCTGCAAATGTTTCAACAGCTCATTATTTGTGGACTTGGCAAAATTGACGTGAGTGACTGGAAGGTCAACACCCGGTTAAAACACTGTACCCCAGACAGCAATGTGGTCAAGTGGTTCTGGAAAGCTGTGGAGTTTTTTGATGAAGAGAGACGAGCACGGTTACTCCAGTTTGTGACAGGGTCCTCTCGAGTGCCTCTGCAGGGCTTCAAAGCACTACAAGGTGAGATGTCACGGGATGGGCGCATGGGTACCTGGCATCCACTCTTGCAGGAGTGGGGTGGGGTGGGATGGGGCGGATCCCAGTTTTTGAGGTATTTGCTGTTTTCTAAGCCCTGTGCTTATAAAGATCCCCTCTGACTGCATATGGAGCTCCCATCGCAGCTCCTGGAAAGGCTGTCCTGACAGCTTCTGTGATGGCAGCGTGCGCTTCGGAGTGGAGGGTAGCCTCTGTGCTGGTGCTCTGTTTTGCATTTTGTGGTCGCCTTGCTTTAATTCTGTAGGGAAGGTCATCCACCTCCATGTTCACATCTCAGCTTGGCAAAAACCTTCACCTACCCGAGATGCCTCCTCTGCCTTTCTTTTAACAGAGAGAGGCAGCATGAAGTTTGAAAGCCAACTGTTTGCTCAGAGCACTTTATTTACCACATGACTTCAAGCCATTTATTTATAACCATCTTCAGTTTTGTAGAATTGTTTTTCTGTGGAATAAGCTGTTTGAGTTGGTAACATTGTGATGGTTGTGGTGTGTCAGTCGATGGCCATTGCTTTCTTCGTCTTTAAGCTCGTCGTTTTCAAAGCTTCTAGTGAGGAGGGAGAATCCACACAGTGAGACAAGTACAGAACGTATCAGCTCTTGCCTGCAGAGTGCTCAGAAAGCCTGGACATCCCTATTTGTGGAGCATGGTGTCGTCTTCTCTTGTGTATTTGTAGGGCATGTGTGCTAACTGCACATGTAGACTGTAGACTGCTAATCTTCACTAAGATTGGCTTGAGCCAGAAGCCTAAATTTACATTAGGGTGTCATTGTTTTAAATATGATTCAAATGTGTATTTTAAGCATAATAGCATGCCTGCAATCCTAGTCCTCTGGGAGCTGAAGCAGGAGGATCTTGAGTTTAAGACTATCTTGAACTATACAGCAAGATCCTATTTCAAAAATAAAAAACAAAAAAAGCAAGCCAGGCAGTGGTGGCACAGGCCTTTAATCCCAGCACTTGGGAGGCACAAGCCAACCTGGTCTACGGAGGGAATGCCAAGACAGCTAAGGTTTCACAAAGAAACCCTGTCTCCTGTCTTGGAAAAAGAAAAAAAAAAAAGGCAAACCAAATGTGTTCTTATTGTTCGGGATGCAGATACTCTATGGCACATAGCTGGCAGAGGGACATCAGTTAAGCCTTTTCCTCAGACAGCAATGCCTATGTTACGGCACCAGGCCTTACCCCACACATCACTTACATCCTCAAAGCCAGGCTACTTTTCCTGAGCCCTCAAGTTAGTGTGTGGATGCAAGGTGCTCCTCAGCTCCTGTGGTGCATGTTCTGATTTATTCTGAGGCTTTGGAGATGGATTCGTGTACCTGCTGTGATCTGACCCACATTCCTTCACTGGCAGGTGCTGCAGGCCCACGGCTCTTTACCATACACCAGATTGATGCCTGCACGAACAACTTGCCAAAAGCCCACACTTGGTGAGTTATTTTTGTAGCTTTTTCTCTGTCGTTGTAGGTAGGTTTTAGTTTAAAAGAAATGATGAACGCTTCTTTTAAGTGATTTTAAAAGTAAAGTTATTCAGAAATCTGAAGGCAAACCCCAAAGTGGTGATCTCTGCTTCAGAGGACTGCCAGCTTCTGACTTTGTGTGACACAAAGCCTGTGTAATGCTCCCTTGCTGCACTGTTGACTTGTTCTGAGAAATGATCAAGTCTGGTTTGCTTATTCACAGCTTCAATCGAATAGACATTCCACCCTATGAAAGCTATGAGAAGCTCTATGAAAAGCTGCTAACAGCCATCGAGGAGACATGTGGCTTTGCTGTGGAATGATGAGCGCCAAGGACTTACCTGCAACTCTTATTTATCCCCTGGCCAACAGCCTCCTTCAGCAGCGCTTCAGAGAACGCTGGGATACAGGACAGCCCCCTCCCCTGCTCCTTAGATTCTAGGACACTGTGAGGGGAAAGGACAATTTTGAAATTCCTTTTCAAGGAAAAATAAAGGTCTTTATGCTTTGCCATGAGGACACACTCAGCTGCTATTTAAAAATTAATACCTTGAACCTAAAGAATGCTGACCCCTGCATCTCCAGAGTTAGGCAGTATTCTACACTTAAAAGACTACTACTATTTTTATACAAGATTACCTATCCAAATCGCTTCTCAGACTCGTGTCTTTCCTGCACAGCAAGACAACTCCAGCAGTCGGTACAAGTCACGTTTCATTTTGATTGACAACATGATTTTTGAACGGCTCCTATACTTACTCTTTGTAATAAACTAAATAAAATTATTTTGGATTGTTCCACCTTTGTAAACAATTGGCTAAAGGGATTATTACCTTTATGAAATTAAGCCATTTACATGTTTAGTTGTGTTTTTCTATAGCAGAGTGTTATATTTTGCATTATGTGGGTCACCGTAGCTTAAGTGGGGTTTTATATTTTTCAAGTATGACTTTCTTGGAAATTCTTAATGCAACCATTTAAACTGAGTTTATTTGCTACCCTCCCTGTTTTTAAGATGACCTAAAAAAAAACAAAAACAAAAAACAACAAAAAAAAAACCTCATGTTCTTGAATCAAGAAGATCAGGTATTTTGGATTTTTCATCTTAAACTGAAATACTGCATTTTTGTAGCTTCTCAGTATGTGATGGGTGGATTTTCATTCTTTGCTGGGTCAGCTTGTCTCTTATATGCTATTTCTATAAACCAAAGTCTCTAATAAGTACATCTAACTTATATTTTAATTAAGTTTCTAAAAGGAAAATTTTTGCTCTAAAGATGGCTTAGGTTTAGCAAGCGTAGAGAGCCCTGCTTTTACCTCACTGGATGAGCTGGAGGTGGTGGTGGGCATGGTGGACCAGGAATGTCAGACATGAGTGAAGTCAGCCATGCTGACCATGCCTGTGAGCCCCGCTCCTGGGAAACTAAACTGGCGGGGGGTTGGGGGGACGGAGTTCAAGTTTGAGGGCAGCCTGAGCTACATAGCAGATCTTGAGGGCAGCCTGAGCTACAAGGCAGATCTTGCCTCAATTAAGAGTGACTCTAAGTCAATCATACAATTTATGAAAAACTGAAGAGTTCATTAGAAGTGAGGGAGTGTAGGCCAGGCTGCCACTCTGCTGGCTTCAGGCATTGAGGTTAAGCTTTCAAGGCATGTGGCCCACCTTATCTATGATCTAGAAGGTAACAAAACTTCTGGAGTGAGGGGTTACAACCATTAAAAAAATCACATTGGAATTTAGAATTCAACCTCAGAACAATGCGCTATTATTTTTAAACATTGAAGTGAAATAAGAATAGCAAATTTTGCTGAGCTTGGCACAAGGTCTTAAGGAACACTTGACAGAGTGTAGCTCAGTCTGGTGGCTGACACCCGTAATCCCATCATTAGGGAGGCAGAGGGGTCAGCGTGTCAAGGCCAGCCTCACCTTCACAGTGGGTTTGAGGCTACTTGAGACCCTGTCTCCAGAGGAGCGAGGACCATAACTGACAGGGATGCAGTGATAAGGAGATGCTGCTTTCAGTGGTTTTCCATGCAGTGTAAGGCAGGCAAATCCCACCGCTTTTTGAGTGCCTTTTAACTTTATTACAGTGACTTGACAGAGCTTTAAAGGAAATTGCCCTATGTAACAGTTTTCAATAGCACATGACATCTGAAAACATGATTTAGATTTCAATTTCAAAAT
This sequence comes from Grammomys surdaster, assembly GCF_004785775.1. NCBI lineage: Eukaryota > Metazoa > Chordata > Mammalia > Rodentia > Muridae > Grammomys > Grammomys surdaster. Next base: position 6,715,011 of record NW_021604790.1, on the reverse strand, counting down.
TACATTACCTGATTACTTCCTAATAGGTGCTAAGCAAACAAAAATCCCCAGTATCACAGAACCTGGACTTACCTTGTGTTTAATGTGAATATTTATCTGTTCCCGAGCATCCTTCCTCCAGTTGCTCTGTTCCATCAGGAAAGTTTAACTCTGACCAATGGTTACCTTGTGCTTACCTGCAGTAAGAGGGCCACTGTTTCCTGGCACAGTTTTAAAGTAGTGCTGCGTACCCTGTACATTTTGTGTTGCAGTTTGTTGCTCAGTATTTTACATTGCTCCCCCACCCCACCCACATTTACAGGCCAGAGCACACATTTCTCTTCTCCTAAATCCATTGTAATTTTCTTTCTTTGACAACACTAAATCTGCTCTGAACTTGTAGTGCATCAGACAGATTGCACTGATGGGTGTTAGATGCTTCCAGTGCCTGCAGGGTCAGCAGCACAGCACCTTGCCCTTCAGCTGCAGCTTCCTGTCGGGGCCATGTGTGGTGGTTAATGTTCTCACACGAGGATGATGATTGTACCAAATGCTGAGTTGCTTATTCTAGATGTAATTAGTTCACTTTATGTAATATTCTTCCTTTTCTCTGAACTGACTTTAAAAACAAAGTTTTATCATTTCCATTGTATTTATTACAAAGGTTTTAGCCTTGATGTTCTTTGTAATTTCACTCATTTGTTACATGAGCTTTATCAATAACACCTGTATAAATGGTTTTAAAGAGTAACTATGTACGTATGTATGTGCCCATGCTGAAGCTGAGCAATAAAATGAATGCTGTTTGCACTGTCACAGCAGCGAGGTTTTTAAGGATACTGAGTTTTTACTTGTTTTGAAAAACATGTTTGGTTTTTCCCAGGTGATAGCAGGAAGCCGTGAGTAGGAAAGTGCTGCTTTCCTTCAGGGTGTAGATGCAGGGACCCAGCTGCCCTGAGGTGGAGCAGGAAGAGGAGTGGTTCTCTACCATGGCAGCTAAGATGTTCCCAGTGGTTGTTAGGGGGCTTGAGGTGGTGGGACTTCTGAGAGAAAAATGTTTATCCGCAACCAGGTCTGTCTGGGGCCTGGAGGGCAGCACTGTGGTTGGCAGATGGCCTAACCTTTGCCAGCATGCCTTGGTGTGAAACAGTACAGTCTTGCAAATGAAAAGGAGGCGAGTTCCATCTCTGTGAATGCCAGTTAATGAGAGTACAGCTAAATACAGACAGAGAAGAAATGCACGTGGGTTCACTCTTCACCATAAAGTGTGGTCTGTGAATCTCTACAGCAGAAGCTGCAACAGAACAGAAGAGCTGGAAACAAACAGCAGCAATGTGTGACAGGTCTAGACAGTGATATGTAGCTACTTCCTCCAGTTCTTTCCTAGAGGGATGAGGGATGTTTCCAGGACTGAGGAAGCCCACTAACCCCTGCGAGGCATGTTCATGCAGTCTTGGAAGGCCTGCAGTGGTGAAGAGCTGCTGGTGCAGACTCTTGCAGGGGGGCTGCACTCCAGTGACGATGCTCTCATGTCAACACCTATCGGGACGGCTTTTCAGTAGCATGCCCCAGTAAATTCACTGGCTCATCAGATTATATTTGGGTGGAATTGTTTGTTGCCAATGTCCTGAGGTAAAGAAATGTTTGTTCGTGTCTCCCCAGTAGGTAGACATTCTGATTCACATGGCTATGTTTACTGGTTTTATCTAAAAGTTACAGTACATTAAAGATCTTTGGTAATTAATAGTATATAAATCAAACCACTTTGATTTGACTGCTTTGTGGTAACCAGTACTTTGCCTCTATTATTTATAACTGTGATGGTTTGTATATGCTTGGCCCAGGGAGTAGCACTATTTGGCGTGTGGCCCTGTTGGAGGTGTGTCACTGTGGGCATGGGCTTTAAGACTACTCCTAACTGCATGAAGGTCAGTCTTCCACTAGCAGCCTTCAGATGAAGATGCAGAACTCTCAGCTCCTCCTGCACCATGCCTGCCTGGATGCTGCCCTGTTCCCACCTTGATGATGATGGACTAAACCTCTGAACCTGTAAGCCAGCCCCAATGAAATGTTGTCCTTATAAGACTTGCCTTGGTCATGGTGTCTGTTCACAGCAGTAAAGCCCTAACAAAGACAATAACAAAGGGCAAACATGTCCCGATGTTTGGGTTTTCTACCCAGATAATCATAGCAGGATAACATGAAGTCAAGAGACTAGTTACAGGATAGATGGAAGTAATTACAGAGGGTTATTACCCTTTTGTGTTAATACTCTAAACTGGTTTGTCTAGTTACAGTTAAAAGGCTATATAAAAAGTAATTTTCCTGACAGGTATGGTGGTGCAAGCCTGTAAATTCCCAGCACTCAGGAGCCTGCTAGAGGCTTGAGAAGTTTGAGGTCAGCCTAAATTACAATAGGAATGCAAGCCTGTCTCAGAACAAAACTTTTCTTGTGTTTTTCGAGTTCTGTTCCCAGTGGGCTATGATAAACTGATGGCTTTTATTTGTGCTGGGATAAAGGCATGCACTGCTACACTCAGTTCACCACCAGCCTCTGCACAGGGTCAACTCTAGTCGACTAGTAAGAGGCCAGTCATCCTGAATAGAGATGACCTCTTCTGGCCAGGAAGTAGGGAGATGGAAGCCAGCTCTTACGTGGCAGAGGAGGACTTAAGGCTACATAGCTCCTGAACCCCCAAACAGTAGCCATTATTGGCTTCATCCACAGCCTGTTAGGTGCTGTTCTTGGTCCTGGATTTCCTTAGTAGTCAATAACTTACTGACTCTATCAACAGGCTTCACAGTGGGCTGGCAGGACTTGCTAACTGCTTTAGTATAAAGTGCCTTTATTCCCTTTTCTCAGGTTTTAGGTTATAAATTCAAAAGCAGTAAGCTTTAAGAAAAAGTTTTTATTTTAAAAAAATTCTAAGTTTTAACATGAATACATAAATAAGGCATGTTCTTGTTTAGACTGTTTACTGGCTCAGGTCTAGCTCTGTTCATATTAAGGGGTCTGGAAACATCACCTATGAAGTTTGGCCTCTTGGGAAAGGGTTTTTACTGTACTGGAAGGAAGCCAACTGCAGCCGTGCTTTGAAGCGCTCAGCTTCTAGTTCCCGGAAGAAAGCATCATCGTCGTTCTGCGTTATCATGTGCTGCAGTTGCTGGATTTCCTTCTCCATTTTAGCCCTCAGCTCCCTCTTCACCTTATGTAATGTCTGAAAGAGAACTCAGTCTGAAGCTTGTGACTCTCATCCAGGCCCCTCCATTCTCACCCCTAGCCCCCCATTTGCCTGCTCTTAGCAGGTTCTTCCAGAGAGTGCGGTAATTTATTGGCTCCCTTCCAAGACCAGAGCTGGTAACATCAGAGCCTATCAGGTCCTTGGGAGGAGAGATGGATTCTCTGTTTTCTCTCCATTCTTTTGATGTTACAATAATATTTTCTATTTCCTTTTAGGAATAACTCCTAATTCCTGTCCTGTCCATTATTACCTGAGCCTGGGATTTCTGTCTTGCTTTGAGTTCCTGACGTTCCTGTGAGATGGCTTCCGCCAGCAATGAAAACTAGGGAAGAAGAAAAACAAATCACAATGCAGTTATTCTTAATACTCCATCTTAAATCAAAATGGAAATAGGGCAACACACATTGCTGATACTGTTGTGGATACTGTCTTAAATTTGCCTTGGAAACAAATCAGTCTAGCCTGTCCAGTATTGCAAAGCTCTGTGCTAATTTGCATATTAGCCAGCAGTGAACTAAGCCAAGCTGACAGGTGGTGGTGGCAGCAAACCCACCTGGTCCTTATAGTAGTTTTCCATTGAGTCCAGCTCATTCTGGTGCTGTCTCTTTTCTTCGTCGCGTTTCTCTTTGGCATAGTTTCTTAGGTCTCGTAGTCTTTGTTTCTGAATTTGTAAACCTTCTTCAAACAGTTTCTTAAAGATCTGTTGGTTATTTAATCATAAATTATACTGCATTTCACAAAGGCTTTTCACAATAAGCTTTCCTTGTCATTATTCACATACATAAAATTAACTCTTAAAATATACACACACTGTAAGTAGGTTTTAGTAGACTCAGAATTGAAACTCTCCGCTCAAAACATGAAACCCATTTTCATCAGCACTACTGTCCTCCATGCCTGCTCTGAACACAGCCTTAACCCAGCACACTTCCAAGGTCAGATCCTGTGGTCAGAGCTGTCAGTTTTTGTCACTCTACTGTGTGAATATAAATTTGGTTTACATAAACTGAGAGGCATGGACCAGACAGACCATTTTTAATTTTGGTTGCTATGTGGGTACACACGCACATATATCCATCCAAAATTATTATCCCTACCTAGCCTTCCGGTAGTCTTCCGAAGTACTGCCAGATTTACAAATGCAGTCACACCCCCTATAAGCCCACTAGCCCTGCATGCGTTCCATCTTCTGTTTTAGCCATCCTCGTGAGTTCCCGTGGGTGTGAGTGGTGTCGGCTGTGATTTTCAGTTGTACCTTCTTACTGATGAATGGTGCACAGCACCCTCTCATGTACCATTCTTTACTGCCTTCAGGAAGGATTTCTGAAGCATCTATGTATGTCATACAAGATGGACACAAATGTTTCTGCACCTCACTAAGTACTCGGGAGAAGGTGAGGGTCAGCATTTGGGCAGCCACCATTAAACAGCTGTTCTAGAGATTCATAAGGTGGAATTCTGGATAAATGACACTGCTGACAGCATGTATTTGTTACTGTGTTATCTTAGGCAAGTTAACCTCCCAAACCATAACAGCATCTTCCTCAGGAAAACTTTGGTTTTATTTAATCCAGTTTAACTATGACCAAGTTTTACTATAGAAATAGAATTTATCAGTAATTTGAGGGTCCTCAGACTTTGATTAGACTAAGACAATCAGCGTGTCTTGTGGGAACAGCTCACAGCACGGTCATTCCCTGCATGTCCTTCTGCATCATGCAAGCATACCTTAATTTCTGTTGTCTGCAGTGTGCTCCCAAGCCCTTAGAGCAGCTGTACTGTAGAGCGTGTGTAGGAGGTCTGAGGGAATTATGGCTGCATGTTAGGAGGAGGGCCATGAAGACTAAGGGTAGACGGGAATCCACAGCTGGGCAGTGAAGCACCATCCAGCACAAATCCTGACTGCATGTGGGACTTGGATTTGGATTTTGGATCCAAACTGAGGTAAGAGTTGTAGACAAAGAGACTGGTATAAAACACAAGTTCCCCTTAGCAAAGGTAGACAGACAGAAAGGTACACATACCATTTCTTCCCGGGTTCTCATCTTCATCATTTTTGCACGTAGCTGAACTCTGTAATCATCGTAATATTTTCGGGCACGAACACTTTGATGACGATTTTCTTTTATCTTTGATTGGGTCAGCCTTTGTCTGTGAATTCGGTCCTTGAAGTCTTGCTAGGGAGGTGGGGAAGAAGGCAAGCAGAAGGCCAGCTTGGGCATCCATTTTCATCCCCTCAGCTACCCACCATGAATAGTACCTTCCAGCTGTAAGCTGGACATGCAGAAAAGACCACTGGCCCACACAGGTTCTTCACCCTTTGTAGCTCCATCCCATAAAATGTGGAGTAGCACTGATGGACCCACTGTGCAGAGTAAGTGGGGCCCTGAGTACTGATGAACCACGGATTCCATCTCTTGTCTATTGGGTTAGATGTCCTTGACTCAGTAAAGATCCATAGGCAGTTTTGGAGATGGCTTTTTAGAAACTAAGATTAATATTTCCATGACTTAACCCTATTCCCAACTAAGAATTTTTAAATATCTTTGGCAGATTGACTTCTGCCATTTCCTGTCACTATATTAACTGATGTGATAAGTATGATTTCCAATCCAAATTATTACAAAACTGGCTCTCTACCTGGGATCGGAGACGACAGCACTAAGCTATGATTTTAAGCACCTACATGGGCTGTGGAGGTAGAGACAGAAATGGGGTAAAATTTCAACTCTGCCTTTTGCTTGTCAAAGAGAAAGGCTAGGCACTTCACATTATGCCTGAAAGCTTGGATTTTCATCTCAGAAAATGCCATCTCTAATTTGTTACTATAAAGAAGTGAAAAACAGCCATGTGGCAGGGATAAAAATTGCTATGTGTTTTCAAATCTGTGTCCATGCAGTGTGGGATATATTTTCCCCATCAGTTCTGAGTTAAAGCCCGAGATACCCACTCCCACAGGTTACAAGAGTCTGCTGCCTAGTTGGTACCAATGAAGAAAATGGCACTACTGTTTGTTCTTAACATACCAGTCTCTTGTTATGGTCATATTCTCTCTTGACAAGAGCAGTAAGGAGGTCATGCCTTCTCAGGGCTTCTTCTATCTTTAAGGAGAACACAAAGCAAGGTTAATCATGCGGTCAGATGACAAGCTCCCTGTGTATATTCACACACTTATGCTTGGCCAGGAGCTTACTTCATCCTGGAGTTTCTTCTTGGATCGGTTCTCTCTCTGTGCTTCCCTTTTGAGCTGTTCAACCTGTGCCATCTGCTGCTTCCACATTTTGGTTAGTGTTGGGTCAGAAACATAGAGAAATGGAAACTGTTCTAGCATCAGGGACAGAAGACTGTGCTCCTTTACTTTCACTGTGAGGAAATGAGAGATGGTAATCTGACCAATTGTCTAAAAAAATACTCCTCCCCACCTGCCTGCTGAACTAAGCTAATCTCAGGGCTGTGGTGCTGGTCCTAAAAAGAACCATCTGGAGTGTACTTGATACTTTTGTATTCCCACTATTGAGGATGAAAGGCTGAAAAGTTCCGACTATGGTCCTGAGGACTCCATCCACACTCCTCAGCAGCCTCAGGGCCTACAGGCAGATGCTTCCTGTATGTGAAAATGGAAGCCACCTCAGCTTGCTTGCAGGCATATGGTTAGGAGAGAACAGTCCCTGATGGGAAATAGTTGGAATCCTGGCATTTCACCTGACCTTGTTTCCCTGCACCAAGGCTCTATCTACCTCAGGAAAACCAAGTGTCAGCATATAGGGCTGAGCAGGCCATCTGCTTGCTTGGAGCATCCCTTGCCTTGTACCAGCTTTCCAAAAACAAATAGAGCAACCAACTAAAAAAAGGGGTGGCTGGTATGAGTGGAGAGAGGCTTCTGTCAGAGCAGCAGCCTGGCAATTCTTTTGATGTTCATAGATGACTATAAGGCGCCTGATTTAGGAGTCTGGTTCTGGTTACAGAAACCCAGCCCTACAAGAGTAATACAAGAAGGGCCTTTTAGCTAACTGGTGGATGTCTGTTTCAACCAGCCTCTGGAATGCAACCTTTGTGCCCAGAGGCAGCCTGCTAGCATCAAGAACATCAGAGGCTCTTACTTGGAGATGCCTTGCTTGACTTCAGAAGGCCACCACCTTTTGGACTTGGAGCTGCAGTTTTTCCGGAATAAATCTTCTGGACCTGGCTCCGTTTTGAAGTTCTCTTCGGAAAGGCTTCCCTGTGTGACTTTTCCTTAGAGGCCGATGAGAAGGACAGAAGAAAGAAAGGGGTCTACAAACGCTTTTGTACATCTCAGACGACATACAGACAGGAACAGCTGACTACCAACCACCTCTTTAATCTCATTTTCTCTCTTCCCCAACAAAGCGGCCTTTCCCAGCTTTAGTAACCTTGGTCCCATACCCTAAGTACAATGCTACTGAGATTTTTATGTGCTGGTTTCTTTACCACCTTTTCTAACTGTATTTTAAAACCTAAGCAATTCAAAGTATGCATGAATTACATCTCCTGCACCTCTGTCCTGCTTTCGTTGGAGATCTGCATAAGCATTTCCCGTTTCCAGTAAGTCTGGAAACCACTTATTTTTTCTTGGTTGGTTGGTTTATTTGAGACAGGGTCTATTTAGTTCTGGTTATCCTGGAACTCAATATATACACCAGGCTGGACTCAAACCACAGATGTCCTCTGGCTTCTGCCTCCCAAGTGCTGGGACTAAGGGGAGGTACCACCACACCCATCTTTTGAGGTGCAGAAAGCAAAAACTTGGGTTTCTCACAGTCGGTACACAATGCTTGGGAATCATGCCTCCTCTTTGTCAACTGTATCTATTTTAACTTTTTACAAACCATTATACAAGAACCTTTAAGGCCAAAGTTTAGGCCTTAAACTTTAGTCCTCTTGTATCTGAGCTGGAGGACATCTTGTACCATGAAGCCCTGCCTTCTCCTAAGAGTCAGTGATGCACTTCTCACTCTGGCATTCATCACAGGTGCAGACTTTTACCCACTATTTCCTCTTCTTCCTCCTCCTCCCTTATCCCTCGAAGTCCAACGTTCTCTTGAACTTTATTTTTTCTTAGTACCCGTTCAAATGCTTCAGTTAATGCCTGGAAAGAATAAGGTCATACAAGACAGCTGTCAGGAACATTCCTCTGGATTCCCAGTCTAAAAATACCTAATTCATTCACATTTTCCTAAGTTCCTTTCAGACTGCTTCATAAAAATACATTGTGCTAACAGACTTGTAATCGGTACCTAAATGAAGCTGGAGGCAGAGGTTTTTCTTCTGTTTTCACAGGTTTTATAATGCTACTCTACTGGATGAAAGTTACATCTGAGTATAACTGCATGCGGGAGGTGTTCCTCAGTCTCCCCACCACATTGTCTGATACTGGGTCTCTTACTGAACCTGGGGATCAGACTCCAGTCCTCATGCTTGCATGGCAAGCACTTGCCTATCTCCCCAACCCCTGAGATAGAACTATTTTATGTCCTGTGAACTAACTCTAGTTTTCACCATTTTAAATATGACATTATAAAAACTCACCACGCCAGGCAGTACTGGCGTTCACCTTTAGTTCTTAGGAGGCAGAGGCAGGCTGATCTCCAAGATCAAGGCCAGCCTGGTTTATAGATCAAGTTCAAGGACACGGCTACAGAGAAAACTCTGTCTCAAAAAACCAAACCAAACCAAACCCTATCACTATAGCACACAAGTAAGTGTTCTAAACTCATACATTTTAAAATCTCTGGTCTACAGCACATCTTCCCTGGTAATGATACCAAGTATCCTGCCTGCATGTCTGTCTGTGCTCTGAGTATCTGCCTACCTGGTACCTGTGAAGGCCAGAAGAGGGTTTGGACCCACTGGAACTGCAGTTACAGACAGTTGTGAGCCACCGTACGGGTGCTGGGAATCATATCTGGGTCCTCTGGAAGAGCAGCAAGTGCTCTTAAAAGCTGAGCTCCCGGCCACCTCCTCTAATCAGAAACTGTCTCATCCCACTGTATCTTTCCTAATTCCCTTTACCTCTGACCTCTATCTGAAAAGAGCAGGCCACACTGACCTCTTTTCCTTCACCCACTGAACACTAACTGCGTTATTTTCTTGACTTCATGGCCGTATCTCTAGTGAGAACATATACCATATTATACAGTCCTCTGCCATCCATTCAACCCAGGCAGTGGGTGCACTTTAGACCTTGGGTCAATGGAGTATGTTCACTGAAACATCCGGCTGAGGGGAAATGGTGTTTGAGTGGTGAGGAATAAATAGTCAGGGAATGGGGGAGCGTACCTTTGCTTGGAAATGGCGTGAGTCTGTCCCTTTAGATTTGTGCTGCCTTTTTCTCTCTTTCTCTAATTGTCTGTGTTTGTTCATTGAAGATGGTGACAGCGAATGGGACCTGTGAGGTGCCTTTCTGTACGTTGAAAATCCTGCAACACAGAAAAGTCATTCACCATTAGTTCCTGACTGTCAGAAATGTTAAGCTGGAAACTATTAAATCTTTAAAAGAAAAATATGAGAATGACAAGCTAATGTGCTAAGTGCATTCTTTCCTGATATGTAGTTGTGTGTTCAGTCATAGCAAGCAAACAGACTTAGGGATGGGGAGGCTGGTGCTTGCTGCTTACGAATGCATTTGGCTCTCCAGCACTCACTTAAGAAGCTGGGTGTGACAGAGCATCTGTAACCCCAGCTTATGGCCATCCTTGCTATATCTATGGGTTCCTGGCTCAGTCAGGGGGGCCTGGCTCCAAATATAACATGAAGAGCACTTGAGGAAGAAACCTGATGTTGGCCTCTGGCCTCCACATGCATGTTCACAAACACAAATGCACACACTCATATGAACAAACCTACATACATACACACACACAAATGCACATGCACACACACGCACACGAAAATGTGTACTGTTAAGTACATAGGCATTGCATATTCAACTCTGGGTTGAATTCAGGCTGTAGAATGTATGCTATGTATAAGGTTCTGTGGAAGAGAAGTGCTCCTGGTTCTGACACAAGTAACTTGTGAGCTTTGTCTCTTTCCTGTCTGGGTCCATGAACAGAATGTAAATACATGCATGGCAGCATGCTTACAGTAAAAGATAACATGGCTAAACACTAATACTCAATGGGGCACACTGTGGATTCAGCTATACAACCATTCAAATGAATGAACTGGTTCTTTAAATATCAGCAAACATTTCCTAAATAAGGTTAATAGGTTAAAGTTACAGGATATATATATAGTGTTAGCATAAATTTTTAAAAGGAAACAACAGTGCATAGTTAGACAAGTAATATATAAGCTGTGACATACAGAAATATCAGTAAGAAACAATACCAACTTGAGTTTGCTATTATTTTTTATCTTTATATAAAATGAAACTTAACACATGGAACTACTTGAAAAGTTATCATGGACAGTTCATTCTAGGCCTCTGGGTTTGTACCTGGCCTAGGCTTCTTTGGTCCATACTCCATGACGCTGTCACTGTGCTGCGATAGCATCTCCTCACTCCCAGTGTGCACCTCTTCATCTGCAGCATCAGCATCTTTACCATCAGTCTCGTCTGTTGCTCGATCACCCAGTGCAGTTTTTAACATCTATTGAGAAATTCTTTCACTGTCTGTCCTTGACTTCGGCAGGAAGTCCAGAGTACAGTAGTGGAGAGCAGGCCTTCTAAAAGTCATCTTTGGCAGTAGAGACTTATGTGTGTATCTTACACACCTACCTACAGCTTTACTTCATTCATCTTATATATTTGATTTAAGATTTCTTTGTGCCAACCAAGCAGACAAAGCAGGCCTAGAACTCATGATCTTCCTACCTCAGTGTCTTCAGTGCTGGGAGGAGAGGCACAGTAACAGCCAGCTTTATTTTTGACATCTAAAGCATGGGTAGACACACTTTTGATCTCAGAGGCAGGAGAATCACAGCAAGTTCAAGGCCAGCCTGGCCTGTGTAAGAAGTTCTAGACCAGCTAGTGGGGCTCAGACCTCACTTTTGTTTTGTTTTGTTGTTTTTTGAGCAATCAGTGCTATAGACACTCAACTTCAATAAATTTTACAGAAAGTCACATAGATTTCATGCAAGCATGTTACCCCACTATTCAATTTAATACCACATCAGTCTTGGTAACAAAGGTATAGAGATGTAACTAAAAATAAATGATTTAATATAATTACATTAAGTGATCCCATTTTTATCAGGATTCAATAAATCCATGCCACATTTAGTTATATAAGGAAGGTGGGGTGCCATTGTTTGTGTCCTTCCTGCTTGACTTGGGGAACTCTTTTTTGGTTTTGAGACAGGATTGCTCTATGTAGCCCAGGCTGTCCTGGAACTCAAATCTTTCCTCTTTTTTTTTTTTTTTTTTTTTTTTTTTTGAGGCAAAGTTTCTCTGTGTAGCTCCTGGAACTTGCTCTATAGACTAGGCTGGCCTTAAACTCAGAGATCTGCCTGCCTTTTCTCCCAAGTGCTGGGATTAAAGGCGAAGGCCACCACACCTGTTTTTGTTTCAGATTTATGTGTTTATTTTATGTATATGAGTACACTGTAGTTGTCTTCAGACACACCAGAAGAGGGCATCAGTTCCCATTACAGATGGTTGTGAGCCACCATGTGGTTGCTGGGAATTGAACTCAAGACCTCTGGAAGAGCAGTCAGTGCTCTTAACCGCTGAGCCTCCCCTCCATCACTCCCTGGAACTCAATCTGAAGAGCAGGCTTGCCTTGAATTCAAGTGCTCTACCTGCCTCCCAAGTACTGGGATTAAAAAGCATGCTCCACTCCCACCAGGCTGACTGATGCAGCTATTTAACAGAACCCAGAACACAGCTCATCCCCCAACACCTAAGCCTAGGTTTCATCTTCTGCTGGGAGAACAGCACCTTCCACTGAAAGGCTAACCACAGAAATCTCAACCAAGATTAAAAGACAAGACTTGCCCAGTCCAGTTCAGAGAGCCGCTGTGAGAGTTTCTCTGACACGGCATGCAGTTCTTGTTCCGTTAACCGCTTCCTGGCCTTCTGAGGGAAAGGTAGATACTCTGAAGGGATCACAGCTCTGTTTTCATCTCTGTAATAAAGTGGTCACATGGCAATCAACTTGCCAAACATACACTAATTTCAAAATGACTATAATTAACACTTTAACAAATATTTCATTATGGTTCCCAAAAGCTAAATTTTTTTTGATACTTTTTTTTTTTTAAATAAAGTTATTATTGGAGGGAGTGGCTTGCCATGAGTATCTTTACATGGGTTCCAGGGATCCATGTCAGGTCACCTGGCTTGGGCAGCACACACCTTTACCTTAAGTGATCTCTCTAGCCCCTTCACTTTTCAGATCCCTTTAGGACAGACTGTAAGTGCTAACGCCCACACACAGCAACAGTACCTTTCTCCTTTAGAAAGCTTCCTTGTCCTGGAGCCTTCAGTCAGAGCTAGACGTGTTTCCTGATCATCATCTTTATATAAGGTAGAAGTTAAGAAAACATCATCTGGTTCCTATTCAAATAGGAAAAAAAAAGTTGAGAAACAGGAGATGGCTCAGGCAGAGAAGTGCTTGCCACACAGCATGGAGCCTGAGTTCAGTCGTGGCCAGCACCACAAAGCCAACAGAAACTGTCCAGAAACACTCTGGGACAAAGCCCTCTGAAACAGAGATGCTTAGCATTTTCAATAGCTTATTTCTTAACCACACAGGAGCCACCTAGAAAATAGTTTGTTTTTCTTCTCTGGAGAGTGTGTGTCATAGCTGGTCTGGAACTCACTAGGTAGCCCAGGCTGGTCCCGTACAGACCCCTCTGTGACTGCCTCCCAAGCACTGGAATAAGGATGCTTGTTACCATACCCAAGCTTTATACTCCCATTTCCTGAGAACCTTTTAAAAGTGAAATGTGTGTCTCCCATTCACCGTCACCCAAGGGAAGAAACAGCATGTTACCAGAACCTCAGGATCCATCCCAGCAACCCCTAGACCGACAAAGCTAAGTTCTCCTAGTCCTTCCTCCTCCTCCTCCTCCTCCCTGAGCAGAAGCACAACGGAGACTGATGAGCACGCAGGGCTCTCTCTCCTTGTACTTTTCCTGTCTTGTTTGCCTCTCCCTCCCTTTTGTGAGCTAGGTTCTCACTGTTTCTTTATGTAGCCCTGGCTGGCCTAGAGCTCACTATGTAGACCACCATGGTCTTCAACTCACAGACCTGCTTGTTTATACCCCCTGAACACTGTGATCAAAGGTGTGTGACCCCACGATGTGCATTTCTTCCTAATGAGATCATTCCTACCTCCTCTACCTCAGCTCTACCTCAGCACAAATATGCCTGGTTTTTCCAGAAAGTTTAGGGACAAGATGACAATATGAAAAAAACCTTTTTTTCAAGCAAATAAGAAACAAATAGACCAAGATATTAAGTGCTTTATGCAGAACAGTGAGAACATGTGATTGTCCTTTTCTTTATAATCTGTAAGTATTTAATTAGGGATATACAGCTCAGGCCAGCCATTTACACTTGAGTTCAATTCTGGTCCTACAATTTCGGTAGAGCCTCAAACAAGGCATTAACTTCTCTAGATTAGCTTTCCCTTGGGAGTGCAGTATCCACTCCACACCTGTTTTGAGGATTAATCATCTAGCACCCATAGAGCACCCAGAACTGCTTGGCAGACCAAGCATCCTGTATGTACTGGTCCCTGTCTGCCTAGGATAAGAGCATACAGGGAGCTACAAAGCTCAACTTTTTTCTTTTAATTTAACAAGTATTTTATTGCCGGGCATTGGTGGCGCACACTGTGGAGGGAGTGGCAAGTAGATCTCTGAGTTCGAGGTCAGCTTGGTCTATAGAGTGAATTCTAGGACAGCCAGGGCTACACAGAGAAACTCCATCTTGACAAATCAAAATAAGTTATTTATTTAGTTTATTATTTTAGTTTTTTATTATTTAGTTTATTATTTTTACGTATTTAGCTTATTAGTCGTGGAAATGGGTGCTTTACCAATGTGTATGACTATGCAACACATGTGTCTCTACACCGAAGAGGGTGTCTGATCCCCTGGGACTCAAGTTACCAGAAGTTGTGAGCTGCCATGTAGATGGAGTCAAGTCTGGATCCCCTGAAAGAGAAGCCAGTGCTTTTAACCACTGACCCATCTCTCCAACCCCAACTTATTTTTAAAGACAGGGTTTCTTTCTTTTTTTCTTTTATTTTTAAAGATTCATTTATTTATTTTATGTATACAAGTACACTGTCACTCTCTTCAGACACACCAGAAGATGGCATCAGATCCCATCAGAGATGGTTGTGAGCCACCATGAGGTTGCTGGGAATTGAACTCAGAACCTCTGGAAGAGGAGTCAGTGCTCTTAACCACTGAGCCACCTCTCCAGCCCCTAAAGACAGGGTTTCTTGTAGCTGAGGACAAATGCAAATTTCTGATCTTCTTGCCTCTGCAACCTGAGGATTAGGTTTAGGAAATGTTGGGGATGTGTGTATTCTAGGTGGGCATTCTACCAATTAAGATACATGTCCAGCCTACTGAGCTAAATTTTAAGTATGATGCACCATTTTTCCCAGCACTGGAGAGGCTGAAGCAGGCAGATCTCTATGAGTTGAAGGCCAGCTTAGTCTACAACACAAGTTCTTGGCTGGCCAGCCAGGACTATACACACAGGAAGACCTTGTCTCAAAAAGAATAAGATACTTTGATTGATTATTTATTTATTTATTTATTTATTTAAATTGTTTGTTTAGTTTACATTTGTTTGTTGATGAATGAGAGCAAAGGTCTCAGTGTTTAGCCCCGCTTGGCCTCAAATCCCCCGTGCCCCTCATCTTAGCTTCCTAAGTGCTACGATTTCAAGTGTATGTCGTTGTGCCTCGCTCAGACTCTGATAATATACCTGACGGCCATCCTAGCAGAGACCTCTTTAAATAGATGAGCTTCTGGGGCTGGGAGTACAGATCAGTTGGATTGTGTATGCTCAGAATGTTTATTCAAGGCTCTAGGTTCAATCACCAGCAGCAAAAATAAGTAATATACGGGCTTCTAGCCAACTATAAGAAGACCTTTCCACTTACCACAGAAGGTGCCGTGTGCTCTCCAGAAGT
This sequence comes from Grammomys surdaster, assembly GCF_004785775.1. Lineage (NCBI taxonomy): Eukaryota > Metazoa > Chordata > Mammalia > Rodentia > Muridae > Grammomys > Grammomys surdaster. The sequence continues at coordinate 6,699,668 of NW_021604790.1, read as the reverse complement.
CAGCGCAGACAAGTAGTGACTTGACCAGAGGTATTCTTTGCCTATGGGACAGGGTGCTCTGGGCTCAGAAGGATGGTAGGGAGGATGCAAAGGAATAGCAGCTCGGATCGGCTCACCTAGTTTCCTGGCACTTGGAACCATGCTCATAGGCGGAGTTTCTGCTGCTAAGAGAGGTTACAATGGGTCTTATGATGGAATCCCTGAAGATGAACGGTTTCACACACACACACACACACTCACACTCACACTCACACTCACACATGCTATGGGAATGCATGTGTGAGGTGCAGAAGATGGAGCCTAGGCCTCATGTGCAGCGCTCTTCCACTGAGCTATAGCCCCAGGCCAGCAGTGACTATATAACTGGTTTTGTTTTTCTACAAAAGCATCACTGTCCTAGAATTCACTTTAGATTCCAGGCTGTCCTCAGACTTTGCACATCAATCCACTCAGCTTCCCAAGTGCTGGGATCACACCATCGGCCACAGCCTCAGTTTAGGAATTGTGGTGGTTTGAATATGCTTGGCCCAGACAGTGGCACTATTTTGAGGTGTGGCCTTGTTGGAGATGGTGTGGCCTTGTTTTAGTAAGTGTGTCACTGTGGGTGTGGGCTTTAAGACCCTCGTCCTAGCTGCCTTCTTCTAGCAGTCTTCTAGCAGCCTTCAGATGAAGATGCAGAACTCTCAGTTCCTCCTGCACCATTCCCGCCTGGATGCTGCCATGTTCCCATCTTGATGATAATGGACTGAACCTCTAAATCTGTAAGCCAGCCCTGATTAAATGTTGTCCTTATAAGAGTTGCCTTGGTCATGGTGTCCGTTCACAGCAGTAAAACCCTAACTAAGACAGGAATATATTTTTAATTTAATTCAAACAGAGCTCATGGGCTGGCAAGATGGTTCAGCAGGTGAGGTGTTTGCTGCCAATCCAGATGATCTGAGGTCAACCCATAGGCCCTACAGTAGAAAGGACACCTAACTTGTATCGCTGCCCTCTGACCTACATAGTGGCAATGCAGCATGTACACACACTGCTGCAGGTAGCATCAAGAGCCAAGACCCAGCCGGGCGGTAGTGGCATGCCTTTAATCCCAGCACTTGGGAGGCAGAGGCAGGCGGATTTCTGAGTTCGAGGCCAGCCTGGTCTACCAAGTGAGTTTTAGGACAGCCAGGGCTACACAGAGAAACCCTGTCTCAAAAAAAAAAAAAAAAAAAAAAGAACCAAGACCCAACACAGCTCACCTTCCTCACAAGGCGGTCCATTCTTGTGTAGAAAATCTGATGAGTCAGGGTTCAACATTTCCTCAGGTGGCTTAATGCCTGGTGAAGCCAAGGCTTTTCTAGACCGTAAGTCCATGGAATTTTGAGCACCTGAGAAAGAGAATATTACGGCCAAAGTTTTAAACCATCAATAAAGTTTGTTAAATATATTAAAAGCTAATAGGAACAACATGTTCAAATAATATATTGTCCTGAATGTTCATGATACCAATTACCTGTAACACGGGAAGAGGCAATGCTCACAGCCTGAGCGCAGGCTTATCTGCTTTAGGAGTGCAGGTGCCAGAGATGCAGCTGTGCCGCTGTATGAAGTTGGGCTGTGACTAATACCCTTACCTAAGACTTAGGGTTTGGGATCGAAGCCTAAAGTAGACGTCAGTGAAAGTATACGACTGTTATCTGACATATTCATCTAAACCTAAGAGGAAGGCGTCCTATTATCACATAAAATTCAAACACTACACCCCAGCTTTGTTTTTATTCTTGGTCTTTTAAGTTATAATTAAATTTTTAGTTTGAATTTTTTTCTTGACTGAATTGACTCTCTAGAGCTCTGTGTCTAATCTGTAATAGGATGTCCGTCCCACATCTGAGCGCTTGGCACCAAAGGAGTTCACAGCTTTGAAAATATGCTCATATACAAAATTGTCATTAAAGGGAGGGCCCGATTCACTCATGTTTCATATATGCCTTCACACATAGCCTCGACATTTTTTTTTTCTTTTTCTTTTTGAGATAGGGTTTCTCTGTGTAGCCCTGGCTGTCCTGGAACTCACTCTGTAGACCAGGCTGGCCTCGAACTCAAGATCCTTCTGTCTCTTCCTCCTGAATGCTGGGATTAAAGGCGTGCACCACCACATCTAGCCATTTCTTCTTTATTCTTGAGAATTTTATGTGTCTGTCTGTCTGTCTGTCTGTCTATCTATCTATCTAGATTGATTAGAGTTACTATTGCTGTGAGGAACCACTATAATCAAAAGCAATTTGAGGAGGAGAGGGTTATCTCACTCACCCTCTGTCCATCAGCTCACCATCCAAAGCAATAAAAACAGGAACCTGAACAGGGGTTGATGCAGAGGCTATGGAGGAGTAGCACTTACTGACTTGCTTAGGCTGCTTTTTTATAGAACCCAGGAGCACCAGCCCAGACATGGCTTCACCCACAATGGGCTGGGCCCTCACACATATATCAATAATTAAGAAAGTGCCCTACAGGCTTGCCTACAGCCTAATCTTTGGAGGCATTTTCTCAATTGGGGATCCTTCCTCTCCAATGACTTCACCTTCTGTCAAATTGACATAAAACTAGCCAGGCACAGTATATAATATATAATATACAATATACAATAAAAAATGACCATAGTACCCCTGTACCTCCCTACCTTTTTATAGTTTATTTATTTTTGTGCATAAGATACCATGGTGACCATATGAAGCTCTGCGGATAACTTGGGAGTTCTATCCTACTGTGTGTGTCCTTGGATTAGAAGTAGGGTGGTCAGGCTTGATGGCAAGGTGCCTTTACTGGACGAGCCATTTGGCTGACTCAGGCTGAAATTTTCCACTTACAGCATGTCAGTACTCAGTTTCAGATTTTGCAGTTACACATTTTTCATGGCATTTGATATCACACAACTCATCATAGACTCCCCATCCCTTCCCTCCTGGCTTGGATCTGCTGCTGGAATGAAGACTTCCCTCCAATCAGAGTGTTAACACTGACAGAGACTACAGAGATGGCTTAGTCCAAGTGTCTCATTTCACACCGATGAAATCAAACTCAGAAGAGGGCCTTGTCCAAAGTCACAAAGCCAATAGTTATAGAATGAAGCCTCTTGATTCTCAGTTTATTGTACCTATTTCCACAAGAGCCTTTCATTGTTCTATTCAAAAACATCCTTATTGTGGTCTTGTGTCTTGCCAGGTTTTGAGACTGAGATACCCCAGAGTTTTACTGTCCATTTTACAGTCTGTCCTCACACTGGCTGAGCACCGTCAAGGCGGCTCTGCGGCTGCTCACCAGTGCTGTTGTAGAAATACAGAGAAAGCCTTAGAGTCTGAGTCTGGCAAGGGTGAGGAGGCTGGGCGCTGGAACATGAGCCTGCCAGGAAGAGATGGGGCAATGTGCTGGCCAAGGAGTTCCAACTGAGAGCAGGGGTAGAACCGGGTAGAAGGGCTGAATGAGGACCCAATGGGTGCACAACTCTGTCTATGAGCAATAGACTGCTGAACATGGGCTTGAAGCATAGTCCCAGGAACACGAACTTGCTGGTGCACATCATGAACAAAGTGAGAAAATTCAACACTCCAAAGGGGTGATCAAGTTCAAGGCTGCATCTTGGTGCACACCTTTAATCTATGACCTCCAGGCTAGCCAAAGCTACAAAGTGAGACCCTGCCTCAAAAATTAAACAAAGAGATAGATAGATAGATAGATAGATAGATAGATAGATAGATAATAAAAAGAATTAAGTGTTGATGTGTTACCACAAATCTTTAATCCCAACAGTTGTAAGCTCAAGGCTGACTGTTCATCTGTCTGACAGACCAGATGACAGCTCTGCATGCATTGACTGGCGTTGGCTTTACCTGCGTACATGCCCTTGATTCTCACAGCTAGAATGTCAGATAGCTGTTCATATTTAGTGGGCAATGGTGATAGTCTGCGATCTCAGTGAGGACGCTTGACTGAAGCTCTATCATCTCAACCTTAAATTGTAAGAGTCTCCATTTCTGTGCGTGTGTGTTAAAGGACAGTTGGTATTTCAAGCTTGTCTACTCACCATTACTTCTGAGGGAAAAGGTGTGTGCAGTGTCTCCGAGCCTAATTATTTCACCTGTGGACTCAGCTTCCTCTTCATCCCAGGTGGGACCCAAAGTATCCGATGAGAAGGGACACCTGAAAAAGGTCTCACTCACTATGGCGTGGTTTGACTACAGAGAGCTATTTCAAACAGGGGTTTTCAGGTATTCAGGTATTCAGGCTGCTTATTCCTAGGTGCATAAAGACTGGGGCTTTAGTGTAGCCCAGTAATTCAGCACTTGCCTACCATGCTTAAAGCCCTTGGTTTATTATCCCAGCACAGAAAGAGGGTGGGATGCAGGATGAAAGGAAGATTTCCTTTTGCTGTTTTCCATTTGGTTTTGACTGCTATATGCAAGGTGGAAACAGCTTCATGTATCAAGGATTAAAAAACACAAACCTGGGGGCTGGAGAGATGGCTCAGCAGTTAAGAGCACTGTCTACTCTTCCAGAGGTCCTGAGTTCAATTCCCAGCAACCACACAGTGGCTCATAACCATCTATGATGAGATCTGGTGCCCTCTTCTGGCCTGCAGACTTACATGCAGGCAAAGCACTATATACTTTACATAGTATTTTAAAATAAATAAATAAATAAATAAATAAATAAATAAAAACCCAGTGAGTCTAAGGCTGTAGGAGTCTCAGACTTTCACAGCAAATATTCTTAAGGGCTAGAGATAGAGTTGGTGGAATACCAGTATCTGTCCTTCTTTCTTTCCCTCCCTTCCTCCCTTCCTTTTCTTCCTTCCTTTCCTTCCTTCCTTTCTTCTTTTAGAGTTTCTCTGTGTAGCCCTTGCTGTCCTGGAACTCACTCTGTTGACAAGGCTGGCCTTAGACTCAGAGAAAATCAGAGATCCACCTACCTCTGCCTCCTGAGTACTGGGATCAAAGGTGCACACCTTTAATCTATGACTTCCAGGCTAGCCAAAGCTACAAAGTGAGACCCTGCCTCAAAAATTAAACAAAGAGATTAGATAGATAGATAGATAGATAGATAGATAGATAGATAGATAGATAGATAGATAATAAAAAGAATTAAGTGTTGATGTGTTACCACAAGTCTTTAATCCCAACAGTTGGAAGGCAGAGGCAGGAGAATCAGGACTTCAGGGCAGCCAGGGGTACTTAGAAAAAAGTCTAGAATGAAAAAGGTAGTGAAAGCCAAGACGGAAAAGACAGGAAACTCAAGGGCTCAGAGGTAGAATGTCTGCCTAACATGAGACCTTTGTGTTTGATCCCAATACCACCAAAAAAGAACAAAGCATCAGCACAAAAAACTAAACTGTTAACAGAAGCCAATGGTATTTACCTCTGAACTCTAGATCTCATCTCTTTAAAGATGCTTAAAAACATTTCTAGGCCATGCAGCAGTGGCACATGGCTTCAGTCCCAGCACTTGGGAGGCAGAGGCAGGGTTATCTCTGAGTTCAAGGCCAGCCTGGGCTACAGAGTGAGTTACAGGACAGCAAAGGCTAGGAACCTGTCCCTCAAGCAACTCCCAAAAAGCATTTCTGTAACATTTTTTGCTCAGCTGAGTTGTACTCAGCTACACAGTGAGTTCAAGGCCAGCACAGGGTACATAAGGCCTGTCTCAAAAGGAAAAATTGATGATCAAGGGAAAATCAAAAATTAATACGTAGTTAAAAATTGAGAATTAGCATTAAATTATTAAATATAGTTCAATGTTCTTAAAATTCCCTCAGAAAGGTATAAAATGTTAACATTAGCTTTTGGAGGGACCATTAGAGTATGCTGGACTTAATCTCACGTAGTGGAAAGCATAACTTGTCTGATGAAATTCACAGGCATTCCACCCTACCTCGTAAAAGAAACTTTTCTCCATGAAGACTTGGACTCCTTGATACTGTCTAGTTCTTCCACAGGTTCTTCTCCAGGAAAGTCTTTAGAGTACTGTTCAGTTTCACCTGTTTAAAAAGATAAAAATGAAAGCTAATACCCCTGCCTGTCCTGAGCCAACCACCACCTGCCGTGAGTGCCCTGGAAAATGAGAGACAAGCAGGGGCTCTCACAGTGAGGTGGGCAGGCTGTCAGAGCAGTGCTTCATTTTTCCCTGTGTTTGCACACTTGGGGGGAGGCACACTTGTGAAGGAGCTTGAGTACCATACTCTGTGGGGGTCAGAGGACAACTTTGGGGAGTTGTCTCCCCTTCTTTGTGGGTTCTAGGAATGGAATTCAGGTTATCAAGCTTATGAGACAAATGCTTTTACCCACCAAGGCTCTGCCAGCCCTATCCAGCCCCACTGGTAGTGCTAGGCTCACTTACATGGTCACCGCTTCATCTGTAAGGGATAGCGGAGGATAATAAAGGAAGTCAGCACCAAGGCATGATTGTGCCAACATATCTCAGGTTCCAAGACAGTCATGCCTTAGGCTAGGAAACCACATCACAACTTAGATAAAAATCTCCATCTTTTACTATCCACTTTCACCAATGTCAGGATGAATCCAGAAGACAGGAGGCTCCAGTGACCAGATTTCCCCTCTGTATTCTGCATGATCCCTGCGTAAGCATTCACCCCACTTCTGGCTACCTGCACGTTCCCAGAGGTGCATTTCAGGACCATCTGTTGACACTCCTGTGCACCTACTCTTCCCTAACTATTCCCACTTAACATTCACAACCTTCAGAAAAGAATACAGGCTAAGAGCTGGGTGTGATGGGGCACATCTGTAATCAGGGCAGACAGAGGAAGGACTAGCAGGAGCTGAAGGCCAGCACTGGCTTCTCAAGGCCCTGCCTCAAAGAACAAAAGCTTAGAGAACATCGACAGTACAGTAAGGGGAGAACTAAGTACTGACCCGAGTCTCTGCCTCCAAAGCCTCCTTCTTCAGTGCTAAACAGTGCTAGGTCCCAGGCGGAAGCTACCCTACTCAGGTCATGTGATTAATGACAACAGACATTTGGTTCCTGTTACTGTTAACTGGAACTTTGAAGAGTATGATCAGCTCCAGGTAACAGTAACAAATAAATACACTTTGGACCTGTGTAAGTGAAACTAGAACCTTAGAAAGTTGTCTAACTAAGGTGTTGTCACAGAAAGGGGCTCAACTGCACAACCACAACTCACTACAGACTTCCTCTGGGAATAGTCCTGTTTCCATTATGATGCACTTGCATGAAAGTCTATTCTGTCCTGCTCCCTCCATCCCTGCAGTGGACTAAGAATGGCCCCAGAGGCTCATACAGCCGAATGCTTAGTCACTAGGGAGTGGTGCTATTTGAAAGGATTAGAAGGATAAGGAGATGTGGCCTTGTTGGAGAAAGTGTGTCCCTGGAGGTGGGCTTTGAGGTTTCAGAAGTCCATGCCAAGCCTAGAGTCTCAGTCTCTCAGTGTCTCTCTCTCTTTCTCTCTCTCTGTCTCTCTGTCTCTCTCTCTGTCTCTCTCTCTCTCTCTCTTTCCTTGTGGATGAGGATGTAGCTCTCAACTATTTCTCCAGCATCACTCCTGCTTGCTGCCATGATAATAATAGAATAAGCTTCTAAAACTCTAAAGCAAGCCCCTCATTAATGCTTTCTTTGATTAGAGTTGCTGTGGTCATGGTATCTCTTCACAGCAACAAGACAGTAAATAAGACAGTCCTCACTGCCCTCATCAGCTAGGTACCTAGAATCCCTGTGATCCTGTAGAACTCCCTGTGATCAAGTATTAAATTGTAAAAGTGCTTTCAACATTTGCCTCAAACTCAGCGCTTGCCCTGCTGCTGCCTCCTGAGTGATGGGACTAAAGGTGGTGCCACCATGCCTGGCTGCTCCCACCATTTAAACTAATCTCTGCCTCTTTACTTAGAGTTTCTGCCTCTTAACCTTGTTACTTTTTAAAAAGACAAAAAAAAAGCCACAGTGGGTCAAGGTACCTCCTAACAAACCGGCCAGCCTGTGTTTGGTCCCTGAGACCCACATGGTGGAAGACAGAGTCCATTCTACATGCACACACATGTAAAGATGCCCACACACATGCACCTGTATACACAAGATCAGTAATAAAGAACATAATGAAAACAGCTTTAAGAGACAGAGCACACTCAGATGCTTTCTGTTGGCCCGAGCCTGTGAGCTCCACCTGCCATGCACTCCCAGCACCCTTCCATCCTTTATGCTGTGTTACACACATCTAGAGCTGTCTCCCTGGTTAAGTACAGGATTCTTAGAAACAGAAACATGACACACAGCTCGCAACGCCTCCAAGTACACATTTAACATGAATCACTCCTCAAAATCCCTGAAATGAGGACATTGCCAGCATGCCATCCCTTTCCAGGCTCTGGTACAGCTTTACATCTTTTTAGTCACTGATATGGAGAGGAGGGCCCTCTAACCAGAGACTGGAAGACTGCCTGCAAGTGCCACAGCCTGAGCTTAGGTCTCACAGGAACAGCAGCAGAATGTGGAGGATGAATGAGCCCAAGCATTTTGTTTTAACGTGTATTAGAATTCATGTTTGTTTCCTTTTCCATAACTATAATAACAATGCAAGAAAGAATTTCAAGTACTTAAATGTCTTTAGGATTACTTCCTTAGGGTAAGTTCTAGATACAGAATTTATCAAAGGTGAAAAAATGAATCTAAGTATAACAGTACATTTCTTCATTAGAGAAATTTCACATGATAAGTCTGAATTGGGTTACTCAAAGAGTAATATTAAAAATATTCAGGCTGTCACAAAATGCCAATTTAGGTCAAAACCAATGATGTACCAGGTCTCCCAGCTAATCCCTAAGTAACACCCACTTACCATGCGTGATGGCAGTTCTGACAGGAAATTCTGGAACAAGAGATTTCATGTAATAATAGGACAATAAATAATTCAGCTAGAAGGTAACTTTGTTATTGATTGGTTGTAATTTAAGAGCCACATCCCAGTTAGCAAAGAGCATAATGGGAGTCTAGGATAGAGTTTCTAATCACTGAGCACAGAAAGAACTAGAACTTTATCCTTACATGTACCAGCTGTTTTGTATCAGAGACTCTGAGCTGGCTCTCTGTACGGAAACTTACTTTTGTTGTGAGACGATTCACTGATGTGTTCTGTCAGATACTCCAGCAATCCATCAAATATTTCTAGGAGGTTCTTGATAGATTCCTTATCCCCTCTCACTATGTTTTCTCCTGAACACAGAAGACACAGACTTTAAGACATTTAACGAAGAAACCAGAAAGCCTCATAAGCCTTGTCATCAATATATATATAAGTGCTGTTTGGGAACACAGGTATAAACTAACCAAGGAAAAGCAATGATAAATTATCAAAAACATCCATTTCCTGCTGTCTGCCTGTATCTGAAGAATCAAGGGGTTGGGGAGCCCAAATGTGGGATTTCCTCACTCACTGGCATGGTCCTTTTCCTAGCAGCTGAGTAAGTGTCCCCAAGGAACATCCTCTGGGAGATCCCCACCAAAACAGGAAAGGGCAGGAGCTTTACAGTAGCTAGTCAAGAAGGGGTACGAGGAGGACTGAGGAGCCTGCTTCTTGAGGCTAGCTGGGAAAAGTTACAGAAAGACAAAAGACAACTTGTCGGCTGTTTCCATCAGGAATCTCGGGTCACATCTATTTATTTTGTAAAGGTCAAAAGCATCTTTTTCCTTTCTTGAGACAGGATCCCAAGTATCCCAAACTGGTCTCAAACTTTCTATGCAGTAAAGGATGACCGTAAATTCCTCCTCCTGCCTCCACCTCCCCGAATGCTGGAATTACAGTCATGTATCAGCATACCTGGTTTAGGACAGTACTGGAGAGCAAAGGCCTGCTTCCTGCATGCTAGGCAAGCATTTTCCCTATTGATTTATACCTCTAGCTCTCAGAAGTTAATCTCTGGAAAGGTTCTAGCACAACACCTGGCCATAAGAGACCACGGATAAATGTTAGGTTGAAATGCTGAATAGAAGTGGGCTGGTGAACATGGGCATGATTAAAAAAAAAAAGCTTGATTTGTTTAATATCATCTAAAATGGACTCTAATCAACATCAAGTCTGGACAGAACTTACCTTCCTATACTGTCTATCCTTTGGAAAATTATGCCTATCATTAAAAAAAAAATACAGCAAAAGCAGACTTGAAATCTGGTTTTTGAGAATCCAGTCCATTTATTTTAACCATGACCTAAAACAAACCAAAACCAGAACTCTGATGTTTTCCTCTGCTGATGGTAAAAACAGACAGGGTTTGACAGGCTTTTTAATGTTTAAAATAACACACCAGAAACCATGTTTTCAAGTGCTGTGTTTTTCTGGCTTAAAATATGTAATTGTGTCCCAAGGGCATACTCAAGACTTTTCGGTTTCCAGGATGGGGAGTACAAGATGCCAACCCAGCAACTGGATTGTCAGCAGAGTGCAGAGCTTTGTGGTGGGACAAAGTGCTGTAAACGAGCTCTGCGGTCAGCCTGAAGAGGTAAGCGGCCCTTCAACTTTTCACTGCTGTGCTACCAGGGCAGCTCTATACCAAAACCCTTCACAAGTAGATGTCTTTATAACCTTGCCCCAGGATGCTCAGAGAGCACATATGCCAAGCCATTCACAGTAACCTGGACCTGCAATCCCCACACTAAAGAGACGGGAATAGAGGGGCTGCTAGGAGTTTGAGGCCAGTCTGGGCTAATTACTCAGACCAAGCTACAATTTGAGAATCTGGCTTAAAAGAAAAAAAGGAAAAAAAAAAAAAAAAGAAGAAGCTGGATGTGGTAGCACACAGCTTTAATATCAGCAGTAGGGAGGCAACTGGATCTCTGTAAGTTCTAGGCCAACCAAAACAACACAGTGACATACTGTCTGAAAACAAACAAACCAGCAACTGTCCTTACTCAGACTATAAAGTAATTCTACTGAGCTACAAGAAGAAGGAGCCTCCCTGCACATCCATTCCTCCCAACTGGTCAACACCATTTACTCATGTAGAACTGAATTAGAATGCCACGGTGTGTGGCTCTTGCCAGTTTATTGAGAAATATAACCTATCTTAACATTTCACTCCTTGGGCACAGTGGTGCACTTCTTTGATCCCAGAATTCAGGAACCAGAGGGAGGTGGATCCCTATAAATTTGAGGCCAGCTCGGTCTACAGTGAGTTCCAGGATAGTCAGGGCTATGTAAAAAGACCCTGTCTCGAAAAAAAATAAAACAAAAAGAACAGAAAAAACATTTACCTCTTGAAATGAGTATGTCAACAGCATAAGCCTGCTGTGTGATTAAAACTCACTCTGGCATTTCTAAGCTCCTCACCGTTCATCAGCTTGAACTCATTCTTAGAATTCTGAACTCTCGGTCTGCAACTACGAATACATGTGTTATGTTTTGTTTTGAATGCAACATAGTACTGTATTATTCTGGGAGAAGTTTAAGAAATAGTTTACATGAAATTGTATCTGTGTCTGGGTGTGGGGTTAAGAGACTGAACCCAGGCCTCCTACATGCTAGGCAAGCATGTAGGGAAACCATTAAATTACGTCCCCAACTGTTTGAATGGATAAGATAGTTCAAAGTCTTGGGGCTGGAGAGAGCTCAGTAGCTCAACTCTCCGGAGGACCTGAGTTCAATCCCAACACCCACATGGGAGCTCACAACTGTCTTTAACTCCAGTTCCAATGGGGACACGGCACCCTCTACATGCTGGCAGAATGCTCATGCATATAAACAAAATCTCAAAAAAAAAAAAAAAAAAAGTAAGTTTTAAAATTGCTCAAGAACAATTCTTGTCCCTTTCAGAATCCATGAAGGTCTCATTTGATGCCATCAGAGTAACATGTTTCTTACATACTCTTCTAGAAAGTCTCTGAATGCAATCAAGAACATACAGATCCTCTTTCCAAATCTGCTCTAACACACTGTAGTACGTGCTGTGTATTATCACCAGAAAGACAAGTTTTCCTACTATAGTATACATTGAAGATTATTTTCTGTAATGTGAAAATTGTATATTGAGAATGTCCTCGCCAGGCAGTGGTAGCACACACCTTTAACCCCAGCACTTGGGAGGCAGAGGCAAGTGGATTTCTGAGTTTGAGGCCAGCCTCGTCTACAGAGTGAGTTCCAGGACAGCCAGGGCTACACAGAGAAACCCTGTCTCGAAAAACAAAAACAAAACAAATCAATGTCCTCAGGCTGCAGAGGTGGCTCAGTGGTTAGCAGTACTGGCTGCTCTTCCAGAGTACCCAGGTTCAATTCCCAACGCCCACATGGCAGATCATAGCTGTCTATAATCCAATTCCACATGATTTGATGCCCTCACACAGATATACATTTAGGCAAAATACCAATGCACATAAATAAATAAACAAATTAAAAAATAAACTGATTTAATCAGCCCCTAACTGTGGACACTTAGGTGTTTCTTTAGCTACAATATTCAGCATGATGCTTTAAAAGAAGCATGGTAGTACGTACCTTTTTGGGGGAGTTGGGAGTGGGGGGACAGTTTTTTTTTTTCCCCGAGACAGGGTGTTTCTGTGTAGCACTCAGGCAGGTGATCTGAGTTCTAGGCCAGCCTGGTCTACAGAGGGAGTTCCTGGACAGCCAGGGCTACACAGAGAAACCCTGTCTCAAGAAAACAAACAAACAAAAACCACATACAACACATTTCCAACTCCATGTTCAGTTTTCCAGGGCCCTCATGGTGGTCTAACTAGACATTCATTGCTGTAGCTCAGCCTTACAGTTTCCTGTTTGGACTTGGCTAAACAGCACCTAAGAGTCTAACATTTAATAGAATATGTAATTATCTGATGGGTAAATATATACTGACCTGTTATATGAGACAGGCTGACCTGAAGGTAATCCAAAGCTAGTGAATCGATTACTGCTTGTACATTGTGGGCTTCGTCTTCTTGATTCTTGGGAATAACAATGAGGTCTGTGGGGCAGGAAGAAAGCCACATTGTCTTAGATCTATGAGGGGCCAAGTTTTGAAATATAAATACATATATTTATATTTGTCGTAAATAATCTATGACTAAGTTTCTGAGTAAACTACTGCTATTAAAAACAACTCAAGCAAAAAAAAAAACTCAAGCAAACAAACAAAAAAGAACTTAAAGAACCTAAATGCGCCAGGCGGTGGTGGCGCACGCCTTTAATCCCAGCACTTGGGAGGCAGAGGCAGGCGAATTTCTGAGTTCAAGGCCAGCCTGGTCTACAGAGTGAGTTCTAGGACAGCCAGGGCTACACAGAGAAACCCTATCTCGAAAAAAAAAAAAGAACCTAAATGCTATGCACTAGAGTCTGTATTAGCTGACTATTGTTGTGAACTTGTTTTTCAACACTCTATATATTAATGAGATACTTCTCACACAATGTATGTGTATTTTATGGAAGCACCATGAAAAGGAATAAAGAGACCCCTATATTCAAGGCAATAAGATGGTCTAATAATAACAGCAAGGCTGTGCATGATGACATGTCTATAATCTCAGCACCAGAGGGGCTTGGTAGTATTATGAGTTTGCAGCTACACTTGTCTATAAAACAAGACCTGTCTCAAAAAGATACTTAACACCCAAACACTCTGCTTTCCTTGACAAAGTAAAGCAAATAATTAAATCCCAAATCAGCTAGACATGGTGACACATGCCTTTAATTCCAGCATTCATTCAGAAGGGAAAGTACAGCCTGGTCCACATAGTGAGTTCTAGGCCAAGTGAGGCTACACAGTGATACTGTCTCAAGAATCAAGAGCACCAAACCACAGTAGGTACTCAAGCAGGCCTCTTAAATGCCATTCATTACAAGCCTGCTGGGAATCGTTGGCATAAAAGCTAGAGCACAGATGAGAGAGTATGGAAAGATCTCAACAGCAAGCCAAGAATCTCTCTGGTATTGAACGTGGGTTAAGTCCTAGAGCCAGGTGTAGCCTTTGATCCTGGTGCTCAGGAGGCAGAGGCCAAGTGGATCTCTGAGTTCAAGTAAAGCCTGGTCCACAGAGTGAGTTCCAGGGATAGATACACAGTGAGAAAGACCCTGTCTTCAAACAGTAACAACAAAAAGATGAGCCCTAGACAGCTGAAACTAATATCAAGCTTCCACAACTTCAGATCACACACCATTATTCTAGAAAATGTGGAGGATACTCATTCAAGTTAATGGTGGGGAGATCCAGATGGTGCTCCTTTTATGGTAATGCATGTTCATCAGTTAGAGCCAAAGGAAGGAGCAGTAAGGAATCTAAGCATGAGGGATCTGTGATATTTAACGGAGGACACATGCAAATGATCTGGCAGCCACAGTAAGTCACACTGATCGGCTGTTTTCATTTACCAGGTCTGTGGACCAGGCTAGCCCTCATCTCTGTGGATCTCTACCTCCCTTCTGCCTCCTCAGTGCTGGGACTAAACGCATACACCACTACAGCATGAATTAGCTGTCGTCTTAGTAAATTATGTTAACAAAATACAAACGGAATTTTTTTTTATTTTTTGGGGGAAAAAGGTCTATGTAACTCTAGAATTCACTATGTAGAGCAGCCTGGCCAACACACCTCACTGTAATGTTAATTCTTACCTATAATCACTAGTTAAGTCAGATCCAACAAATTTCCAAGACCCATTCAAATTTAGAATCTTGAAGGTAGTTACAGAAATAATGTCTTTAAAGGCATGAACTGTATGAGATTCAATTAAATAGGGATTAACTCAAATAAATGCCAAACTATTTAATCATGACTATTATGGGTGAGGTCCATAATGTACTTATTAAAGCAATTTGTGCCATATTTGGATAGAAATAAGATGTCGAAGGGAAACAAAATTCTATGTCAAAGGAAACCTGTGACCCAAGACATAAAATATTCTCACTTTTCAGTACCCTTACCTGGTACCTTTTCTCCCAAAATGGATTGATAAAGGGCAATAAAAACATTAGCATCACAGTCTTGAAGTTCGTGTATCCTCAGGTGTATGTGACATTTAAAAAGAAGGTTATTGGCAATTGTTACCCATTCTGTTGGGGAAGAAGCAGGGGAAATCAGTCTTCAGTAGCAATAAAGTCATATGTACATTTAAAACTCACTGCTGCACAAGAATATACATTGAAAACTGTAGAAGATAAAGACTTAATTATGAAATTTCAAAGACTCAGGCAAGTTTTCAAGAGATGTACTTAATTTTTTTGGGATGATTTCCAGTGTTAGCTAGCTCTTATGCAGTCAAAACGGTTGTGCCAACCCAACTTTTATTTTTGTAACCTAAAATCCTATTTGCCAGTATTTTTACACTTACACGAGTGTTTTTAGTTACAATAAATTTATAAGTAACCAGGAATGTCATAAGACAGCTGTAAATGATAATCTAAAAGTTGCTAGAAAATAATGGCGGTGGCTCCGAATTCCCAATAGTTTTAGACATGTTTTTACCCAATTATCTTGTGTAAGTTAAGATCGCTCAGGTACCCAAACAAGTGATTAATTCAGGCTGTTAGGAACTTAAATAATGACAACACCGACACTAATACATTTGTTAGTTTTCTTTTTTTATTATATTTGATGTATATATGAAGGAAAAGATGAAAGAAAGAAAGAAACCAAATCGCTAAGCTCTAAGTTAGCACATCAGTAATACTAATCAACTCCCCATTGTTTTTGTTTTCCAAAAACAGCTCTTGCCCTCCCCTAGATAGTGCAGGACTAAGGTTAAGGGTTTCAGCAAAAATTCCGAAAGCCTGAAACACCTGTGTCCTGAAACGACTGGGTATTAGAAAGCACTTTAGAACTGGCCACATTTCCAGTATGGACAGACGTTCTGGAGACAATAGTCTGAATGTGTCATGCCCATTATGCCCTCCTCCCGATGCCCATTGCGCACAGCTGACCAAGCAAGCCATGACAACCATTTTGTATGCTGTCTTGGAAATAAAGAGGAAAGCGTCCTAGGCAACCAAATCAACTGGCTTTTCAAAGGCAGTACTAGACAAAGCCAGTTACTCTAGAGGGCATCAAAAGATCTTATGAATGCTATATCTCAAAGGGGGAGAAAAATCAATATAAAGATGTTCCGCCTTAGCACAAACAAAGGGGAAGGAGGGACGGTCTGTGGCTAGATACCCCATAGAAACTCGGATCTAAGAAGGATCCTGACTGCCATGTAAAGACAGGATGTGGGTATCCCAGCCTCATCAAAGAGTTCCTGTCTCATCCTAAGTCTCAGTTCCACGCCTGGAAACCGCAAGTGGTCTCGAGGCTGAGACCCTAAATTCAGAGATCCCCTGCGACTGCAACTAGTGTCCAACAGTCACGAGCCTCTCCAGCAGCCCAGACACGGTTCAAATTCAGCCCGAGGCTTGAGGAATGCTGCAGTACAAAAACACTAGGGCTCCAGGCCGAGACTCACCAGCCTCTGAGCTGGCCATACTGCCAAAAGAGGTCGCGGCCGGACTCCAAGACGAGAACGCGGACGACGGTGTCCAGGAAGGGTCGAACCCGGTAGAGCCGAAGGGAGTAGGAGGGGGTAGAAACCAGAGAGCGGGGAAGGAGGGGTGGAAGAGGGAGGGACGTTAAAACGGCTTCTCGCCGCTGATTGGTCATCAGAGAAGCACTTCCTTTCACAGCACGCGCTTAGGCGGCAGTTTGCGGGCTCCAGATACCATTCCCCGCGGACAAGATCCCGCTTAAGGGCTCTCAGATCGGCGGGCAGGGCAGCCAGGTCACCCAGCAGCCCGGCCGATCTCCCGGGGGCGTTGGAGCCGCGCTTCCGGTGAGTTTGTGGATCTGTATTCCTCCGCCGATACCAAGCGAGGAAGTAGTGCGATCCGCCTTGCCCAGGGTACAATCACGTGACAACGACAAGCTCCGCCTCCCCGTCTTCTTTGATTATGGGCGTGGGGGAGTCTGGAGACGTAAACATCTTCAAGTAGAGACAGAGGGATGGCTGGTGCTGGCCATTTTAATGACGGGCTGGCCACGGGGAAGCAGCTTGTTTGAGGTGTAGCAAGACGAGAAGGTGGTGTAGTCAAAAGGGTGTGGGACGAGGCATTCTAGTCGTGTCAGCCAGTCATGAAGCGAGTAATAAACGGGCGCCTGTGAGGGAGCGCCCGCTGGGGGAGGGGCGAGAACATGGCGGATTCCGGAACGCCAGCGGGCGTTGAGGCCTTCCGAGCCAGGGGGCGGGGCGATTAGGTCATAGAGCGGCTCCCAGCATCCTTTGCGGCGAGGAGGCGGTCCAGACTATAAAACCGGCTGCCGGGACGCAGCCGGCACCTCATTCATTTCCATCGGTCCTTGGGTTTACAGCTCCGGCCGTCGTCACCGCCGTCCCTCCGCTGGTGACGCCCCCGCAAAGGCTTCGCCGTCGCCGAGGCCTTCTCTCAGCGACTCGTCGCAACTGGATTCTCTTTCACTGGGTTCCTCCCGCACACCGCAACCATTGACGCCATGTCGAGCTATTCTAGCGACCGAGACCGCGGCCGGGATCGAGGGTGAGTGTAACAAGGGACCTGTCAGGGCGGGTGGGGGATGGGAGAGCGACGCGGCCGAAGCTCGGCTTTCCAACCGACCCTTAGATTTTTCGTGGAAGGAGGCCTTGCTTTTTTTTTTTTTTCTTACATCCGGTTAAAAGCCGTTAAAGGCGACGCTTCTGGTAATTGGGTCCAACCTTGGTTTTTGTTTGGGCGGCCCGGGACCCGTGGCGGCCCGGCGACCTCGCGGCTGTTGTGTAAAACCCGGAGGAGTGTTTTAGGTAGGGAAGCGCCGCGCCTTTGAGGCGGCTCCGGGCGTTGTTTGCGCAACCTTTCGTTGGCTGTTTAAGGGTCCCCAGATATCCCAGGGGAAAGGAAGGGGCTCTTTCGAGGCCGTCTGTGCCCGGTAGGGTGGCCTACGCCAGCGGATTCAGCCATGTGGCTGAGCCGCAGCCACAAAATGCCGGCCTCGGACATGGCGGCGGCGCCTTTGTTACCCCGCCCGGCGGAGGAACTCAAAATGGCAGCGTCGAGAAAATGTGGCGCAGAGAGAAATGCGAGACAAAGAAGGAAGCGCCGCCCCAGCGGGAACGCCGCCCGGGCCGGGACTCCTCCCCCGGTTGCCGTGGACTCCTCCTCTTTTTCCTCCCTCGCGTTATATAATTTTGTTACCTTGATTTGCAGCCGTTCGCGGCTCGCTGGCGCGTGTGCCCCTTTCTCCCCTGCCCGCGGTGCCATCCTCCTTCAGCCGCTCACGATGCCTGCGCGGTCCCGTTATTTCTTTAAGATCCGATCCTTTGATGAAAACAGTGGAAAAATAACCTTGTTAAGCTCCTCCCTTCTTGCTCAGCTCCTAGACACTTAATTCCTAAGCTCTGTGGGGAGAGAAGATGGAGCCTCTCTAGCTGTTGTCCTTGTAATCTGAACTTCAGACGTTTGGGCAGTTTGCGACCTGATAAACCCACGCTGTTTCTTTGGCCTCAGTAGAGTGTGCATGGGACCTGAGAAAAGAAACGCTGCCAGTTGTGGCTGTCGGTAGAATGACAGTTGGGAAGGATTCCAAGAAGTACACTTTGGCTCTTACCAAAAGGCATTAAATGAAATGTGTAGACAAACCTGTTCATGTAGAACTCTTTCACAGTGTACCTAAATTTTCTTTGTATGTAGGTTTGGTGCACCTCGATTTGGAGGGAGTAGAACAGGACCCCTCTCTGGAAAGAAGTTTGGAAATCCTGGGGAGAAACTAGTTAAAAAGAAGTGGAATCTTGATGAGCTGCCCAAATTTGAGAAGAATTTTTATCAGGAACACCCTGATTTGGCAAGGCGCACCGCAGTGAGTACTTTAAATGTGGCTTCTTCATTTGGGAGTGGTATACTTCCCTTTGAATTTTTCTTGTGTATTGGCCACTGGGGAAACAGGCTAGTCATAGCCTATTTGGGCTTCATAGACAGACTTGTCTCGAACATACACAGTGTTTCGGTGGGGTTTTTTTTGTTTGTTTAGTCTGGGTTTTTTTTTTTTTTTTTTAATGTGTACTATAAAGGAGTTTATTGCTAGAGTTTTCATTTATGGGTCCAGATTGTTAGAAATGAGTATATTTAAAAGTTGCTATTGAGCTTTTGGGAACTTTGCAGTATAGCTGGCTGAAATCTGAAACGAGGTCATTTGTTTTTCAGCAAGAGGTAGATACATACAGAAGAAGCAAGGAAATTACAGTTAGAGGTCACAACTGTCCAAAACCTGTTCTGAATTTTTATGAAGCAAACTTTCCTGGTAAGGACTGATTTTCATACTCCTTTTATTTTTCCCCTATTTATTTGCCTGTAAATTTGTTAAAATGGTATTGTTGGTTGCAGCGAATGTCATGGATGTGATTGCAAGGCAGAACTTCACTGAACCCACTGCTATTCAAGCTCAGGGCTGGCCAGTTGCTCTCAGTGGATTGGATATGGTTGGAGTGGCTCAGACTGGATCTGGGAAAACATTATCTGTAAGTTTTGGAGAAATTTGATAAATTGTGGGAGAGGTGACCTGTAGATTTTTTTTTTTTTTTTTACTATTTCTATTTTAATCCAATTTGACTATTTCTATTTTAATCCAATTTCTATTTTCTACTCTTCAATAGTATTTGCTGCCTGCCATTGTACACATAAACCACCAGCCATTCCTAGAGCGAGGTGATGGGCCTATTGTAAGTATTATCTTCCGTTTCCAACCCTATTTGCTGGAATTCCTTTGATTGTTTTATATAGCTGAAAAATGGGCCTGCCAGTATAAACTAGCCATTTAAAATTATCCAAAGATAGTAAGTTGGATGGGTCAATACAATAATAGATGCTTGTCATGAAGCCTGATAAACTGCCACAAAGAGAGACCAACTTAAAAAGTTGCTGTCTGGTTTCCACATTTGCTTCCACACACAAAAAATAAATGTCACAAAGAGTTTTCTTAAACCAGTGTTTCTTTATCCTGAGCATAAATAGTCCGTGTTTATAATTCCAGTACCTGGGAGGTAGAAACTTGGGAGAATCCAGGAATGGAGGCCAGTTTGAATGACAGGGGACCCTGTCTCAAAAAAATCTTGTGACCATCTAAATTCCAATTCCCAACACATAAAGAAATAGCATCTTAGTAAACTGATTTATACTAAACACTGTTTTTTCAAACTTAGTGCTTGGTGCTGGCACCAACTCGAGAACTGGCACAGCAGGTGCAGCAAGTCGCTGCTGAGTATTGTAGAGCTTGTCGCTTGAAGTCTACTTGCATCTATGGTGGTGCCCCCAAAGGACCACAGATTCGTGATTTGGAAAGAGGTATGTGACCATAAAGGGAGCTCTTTGTCACTTATAGAGATGAAAGTTTTAGATATTATAGTTACATCTACTCCTTCCTTTTTACTCATTTAATTAAAGGTGTGGAGATCTGTATTGCAACACCTGGAAGACTGATTGACTTTTTAGAGTGTGGGAAAACCAATCTGAGAAGAACAACTTACCTTGTCCTTGATGAAGCTGATAGGATGCTTGATATGGGATTCGAACCCCAAATAAGAAAAATTGTGGATCAAATAAGAGTAAGTGTCCTTATGTTATAAAAATCAGTTCTAAGTTTGCTCTTAGGGTTGAAGTCTAACTTATTTCCCTAAATCTTCAGCCTGATAGGCAAACACTAATGTGGAGTGCAACTTGGCCAAAAGAAGTAAGACAGCTTGCTGAAGATTTCCTGAAAGACTATATCCATATCAATATTGGTGCACTGGAACTGAGTGCAAACCATAACATTCTTCAGATTGTGGATGTATGTCATGATGTTGAAAAGGATGAAAAGTAAGTTTAACAATTTGAGAAAATCTTGCTTATACAAGAGTAATCTGTTTTGAAAGTTGTCTCAATAAAATTTAGGTAGTGTGCTGTGTGTTCTTTTTAAAAAACTGTTGGGAATATATATAGCAAGACTTTGACCCTGACCACTCACTGCACAAGCATGCACAGAATGGTACACCAGTCAAAGTTTATGAGAATCTGTCCTTCAGGAGTTGTGCATGTGGTGGCTTAGTGGGTTTGTCATTGACTTTTATGTTGATACATGGTCAATTAATTCACTAAGCACAAAAACAAGGGTTTGTGGTTTGATTTGATTTTTTTTTTTATCTTTTTAAAAATGATGAGTTTTTCTTCTTTAGACTTATTCGGCTGATGGAAGAGATCATGAGTGAGAAGGAGAATAAAACCATTGTTTTTGTTGAAACCAAAAGAAGATGTGATGAACTTACCAGAAAAATGAGGAGAGATGGGTATGTGGTTTCCTAAATCAAAGCAGACTTTAGGAAAAGGCAAAAGTACTTTGATCAGAAGAGTGTTTTGGGAATCATGTGCTATGATGTGGGCGTAGTTATGTGAACTCTTTCCAGTGACAGTGATTTAGTCTCGGGGTTTTCATATTTAGCAAGAGAGCACTTGATCGAGATGAAGTGCAGTGGGGGATTAAAGACTGGTAGATTCTTGGTTAGAGTTTTAAGTTTGATGTACGGATAATAATTTAATTCCTAATATAGGTGGCCTGCTATGGGCATCCATGGTGACAAGAGTCAGCAGGAACGTGACTGGGTTCTAAATGGTATGTGTTTCAAATAAGATGTGATTAGTTTGTAGCTTGATAACATTATTTGCTTGCATTCATAATTATTCTTGTCTTTATAGAATTCAAACATGGAAAAGCTCCTATTCTGATTGCTACCGATGTGGCCTCCAGAGGGCTAGGTTAGTACAAACTCGAATTCATGGCTTGGTTTCCCAGAAGATCTCCATGTAGTTTTTTTTAAAGAAAGTTTATTGCTTTCTTTAACCTCTGCATTTTTTCTAAGTTTTTTTCACATAAAGGTGCAGTCTTTGTGGCAAGGCCTAGGCATGACAATCGGAGGACTCGAGGGGGATGGAGGACTAGTGATCGGCTGGCTGCTTCCAGTCGATTAGAGAGGTGAAAAGCTGAAAGTGTGCCAGTAATCTTCAAAGGGCAGAACATACCACCTCTGCCCCATAAACTGTTCTCTCCGGGGGAAAAAAATGGAAGTTACCTCACAGTTCACTGCCGTGGTATTTCATCTGTCCCATGCTTTGCATGATTGCCATGGTACAGCATTGTTTCAAACTGTTCACTGTGATCTGTGGGTCTTTGAGTTTCAGTGAGTTTGCTGAAATGTCGAAGAAATATTTCCAAACTTCAATGTTCAATGAAATTTTTGTTCAAGTTTGAAATGGAGAGAGCAGCTTTAAAAGGTACTAAGCCTTTTACAAATTGGTGAGTACTGGCACATGAGACCTAGAGCAGGACCAACTTCTCACACATAGTCAGTGGGAAAAAGAAAGTGCCTTGAAAGTTCCTCCCTCACCTACACAGTAGTCGTCATGTCGAGACCTGCCAGAGAGAGACACATTCTCAAGTGAATCCTGGCTTCTTGGAAGCGCTTGCCTAGACGAGACACAGTGCATTAAAACAACTTTTGGGGGACAGGTATGTTTTTCTTGCAGCTGCAGTTGTAAGGTCTTGGCAAGACAAGCAGTGTGGCCAGAATTTTGAACTTCTGATGTGTGTAATGCAAAGGACCTTTACATTTTTATTTAAAGGTCCTCAAAAATGAGCACATGAAGAGATTGCTGTGAAACTTTTAATTGGCCCTACTGCGCAGAAGCATTCAGATGTCACTTGATGATCTGTAAGGGGACTGTCAATTTGGGAATGTGCTAAGGAGAACACACATTCCCTTGATAGGCTGTCTGTCAGTGGGTGGGTGTTAAGACAGCTGACATGTGCAATTTTTTTGTTGTTTTTTGTTTTTGGGGCTTTTTTTTTCTTACCCTGCCCTATTTTTCTACCTCAATGGTGTTCCTACAGGAAATGGATAACCATTTTAACTGTATTTTTTTCAGCCCGTACCTTCTTGGGAATACAATTGTCTAACTTTTTATTTTTGGTCTGGCTGTTGTGGTGTGCAAAACTCCGTACATTGCTATTTTGCCACACTGCAACACCTTACAGATGTGGAAGATGTGAAATTTGTCATCAATTATGACTACCCTAACTCCTCAGAGGATTATATTCATCGAATTGGAAGAACTGCTCGCAGTACCAAAACAGGCACAGCATACACTTTCTTTACACCTAATAACATAAAGCAAGTGAGCGACCTTATCTCTGTGCTTCGGGAAGCTAATCAAGCAATTAATCCCAAGTTGCTTCAGTTGGTCGAAGACAGAGGTTCAGGTAAGAATCTTCTGTAAGAGATGTGTTATGGGTACTTAGCAGTCACCTCTTGTCTACAAAGTGGGATTGGAGGAATGAGTATTTATTTTGAAACCTAAGAAATCTAAAAGCACTTAAGACTCAGCATAAATAGAGCTATCTGACTCTCCTGTCTTAGCACATTTATGCCATAGATAAAATTGATCAATTTCCACTTACTTTTCTTGACAGGTCGTTCCAGGGGTAGAGGAGGCATGAAGGATGATCGTCGTGACAGATACTCTGCAGGCAAAAGGGGTGGATTTAATACCTTTAGAGACAGGGAAAACTATGACAGAGGCTACTCTAGTCTGCTTAAGAGAGATTTTGGGGCTAAAACTCAGAATGGTGTTTACAGTGCTGCAAATTACACCAATGGGAGCTTTGGAAGTAATTTTGTATCTGCTGGTATCCAGACCAGTTTTAGGACTGGTAATCCAACAGGGACTTACCAGAACGGTTATGATAGCACTCAGCAATATGGAAGTAATGTTGCAAGTATGCACAATGGTATGAACCAACAGGCATATGCATATCCTGCTACCGCAGCTGCTGCGCCTATGATTGGCTATCCGATGCCAACAGGGTATTCTCAATAAGACTTTAGAAGTATATGTAAATGTCTGTTTTTCATAATTGCTCTTTATATTGTGTGTTATCAGACAAGATAGTTATTTAAGAAACATGGGAAATGCAGAAATGACTGCAGTGCAGCAGTAATTATGGTGCACTTTTTTCGCTATTTAAGTTGGATATTTCTCTACATTCCTGAAACAATTTTTAGGTTTTTTTTGTACTAGAAAATGCAGGCAGTGTTTTCACAAAAGTAACTGTACAGTGATTTCAAATACAATAAATGAAGGCAATGCATGGCCTTCCAATAAAAGATATTTGAAGACTGAATTAAGTGGAAATTGTACTTTATTTTGCATATATAATGTCATGTAAAACTTGGCTTAGGTAGTATGTTTTTGGGGGGATTTTTGTTTTGGTGTTTATTTTTACACAACTAAAGTTGACTACTTCCCATTCCTTGATTTAGGAGAGGAATTCAGAAGGCCCTTAGGATGATCTGTTTGTTTGGGAAGAATTTAGAGACAATGGATTTTATAATTCTAGATTAATTGCATAAAAGCTTCATCAGTTTTCAGCATCAGGGAAGTAAAAGTTATTTAATAGCCTATTTTCCTTAGGAGTGAGCTACAGGACAGGAACTGTATATAAATAACATGGTGACTTGCAAAACAGTTTTAAGTGATAGAAGACATATTTTGCTCTATCAAAATTTTATTCCATCTCTTGGCTTTATTGTCAACTGCCAAAATGCACAAAGCTGAAAGACTGTTAGCCCAAGAGCTGTGCACTGTGTCCTTAATACAGGTTACTTTGTAGGTTCCTATTCCTTCCCACAGACTTGCCAGAGTACTTACAGCACACCTGGAAGTCAGGGATGATGTCTCCACATTATTTCAGGTGATTTTAGGGGTCTTGAAACTGTAGGCTAGTCACAAGGAAGAAAACCTCAAAATTAACCGCCAGACAACATAACTAAAAGCATAGTAAAGAGTTTTTCAGGTTAGGTTCAACATGAGCTTGCAGCTAGAAAGATGGGGAAAGCTTTAGATTAATTAAAGTGGGGCCACCAACAAACAGCTTTATTTCAGAATGGCTAGAAGTAGGTCTAATTGTCTTCCCAGAAAATGGTGTGGTTTTGCCCAGGACAAAAGTCTTAAAGGAAGTTCATTTAATTTTTGGTTTTTAAAATGGGCTTTATTGTTAATGCCTTATTTATAAAATGTTAAATTAGAATGTGCTGGGGGTGGGAGCTGGGCGTGTTTTTCCAGGGCTGATAACATTGAAAACTGGTTCATCCTCTAGTACTCTTGAGTGGTTTTCAATGGCATGGCTAGTCAAATTCATGATTTTTAAGTATAGGTGTAGATTGGAGCATTTATTACATATTTTACTGTTCGATGTCTTAATGTGGACCTTTTATTTTGTAAATAATAATGGAAATGATTGTGGGGCTTGGAAAAAATTACCTTTGAAG
Organism: Grammomys surdaster; assembly: GCF_004785775.1. Classification (NCBI taxonomy): domain Eukaryota; kingdom Metazoa; phylum Chordata; class Mammalia; order Rodentia; family Muridae; genus Grammomys; species Grammomys surdaster. The sequence goes on along the minus strand of NW_021604790.1, from coordinate 6,674,360 downwards.
TTTTAAAAGACAGTCCACTTTTTAGCATGTGTGTTGTGTCCAGCCTGTGGTTGTCTTAACTAATAAATGTGATTTTTCTCCCCATTCTCTTCATTTATTTATTCGCGTAGAGGCCTCTTTACATGTTTTTGCACCACCAACCCCACCTTCCCCACACCCGGCTATCCTAAATTTGATACTGGTCTTCCTTGAAGTCAGAGATTGTCCCTTCTTGGTGCTCTGACTAAAGATAAAAGGAATGAACTACCACAACAGTCCTGCGTCTCATAGTCACATTTCCTAATATTAACTGGCTTGACCTCCTTGCATAGGTTAAGATGCTACATTCACTTAAGTTTATAAACAGGTCATCATTTGTCCTAGTCAGGTATTGCCTGCTTTCTACTAGACTTACTGATCTTTTTTTGTTTTGTTTTTTATTTTTATTTTTTTTTTTTTTTTGGGTTTTTCGAGACAGGGTTTCTCTGTGTGGCCCTGGCTGTCCTGCAACTCACTCTGTAGACCAGGCTGGCCTGGAACTCAGAAATCCACCTGCCTCTACCTCCCAAGTGCTGGGATTAAAGGCGTGCGCCTCCACTGCCCTGTGGATCTTTTTAAAGGATGTAAATAAGAATTGTTTTTAAGGAGGTGGTTATTAGATCAAGGTCCAGGAAGTCCTTTTTTTAAGACTTCCAGCTCTCTTAAGCCAATGCCATACCCTGTCTGTCCAGCTACACCCGGGAGGGAGTAAAGTAGCTGGCATTGCTTGCCAGCGTTAGGGATGTTCCAGTTTAAAGACTTAAGATGTTTTAAAGAAGACACACAAAAGTTGAGGTGACCGCATTTTCCTTGGGGACTGAACGCCAAGCCTCTCATATCAGTGCTACCAGGACAACATTTTGGTAGAGTTTTTTTGGTTTTTTTGTTTTTTTGTTGTTGTTAGCTAGGAGAAACATGACTTGATGCTAATTCCATAGTAACAGGACGGTGGTAAAAACTGAACAAGTGAATGTGAGGCTGATGGAGTTGCCAAACGGAAAATCCCCAAGGTAGTAAACAACCACAGACGCTGGCGTCAGCGGCACAGACAGGGATACGCCCAAGGTGGCTGCGGCTCAGCAGCGGGTGACGCTCTTCCGGGGGCGTGGTCTGCAGCACGTTCATTTACGCCGCGCCTGCGCCCTAGGCTCTGGTGCTGGTCGCGTTTGAGACAGGGCTTCCCACGTGAGGCTCTGGTGTTCCCGACTCCGGAAGCGATGCTCTCGGGTGGCGCGACCAAGGCCTGCCGCAGGGCCTGCAGGTGCTGGCTGTCAGGGTATGCGGGTCCCGCAGATGGGACGCAGCAACCTGCCGCCCCCGAGCATACAGTGCCCCACGAGGCGCTGGTAGACCTCTGCCGGAGGAGGCACTTTCTCAGCGGGACGCCACAGCAGCTCAGCACGGCTGCTCTCCTGAGCGGATGCCACTCGGGCTTTGGACCTTTGGGTGTAGAGTTACGAAAGAATCTAGCCTCACAATGGTGGTCCTCTATGGTGGTGTTCAGGGAGCAGGTCTTCGCGGTGGACTCCCTCCACCACGAGCCGAGCTCTTTGCAGCCCGGGGACAGTGCCTTCAGGTTAGTTTCTCCAGAATGTATACGCGAAATCTTGCAAGACAAAGAGCTGAGTAAGGAACAGCTAGTGGCATTTCTTGAGAACTTATTAAAAACTTCTGGGAAACTACGGGAGACTCTTCTTCACGGTATGGCTCTTCGCATTTCGTGCTTCTGAACAGATTTGGGGTGGAAAGACAGTCTTGCACGAGTTTGGAGACAGCCACGGCCCTAGGCTTCCAGGCAAAGAAGTGACCAGGTTCCTTTTTTTTTTTTTTTTTTTTTTTTAAATAACATATCAGAGTGATCCACCTTCAGGCACAGGTCCGTGGCATCATTCCTGAGGAAATGAGTAAAGCATTCAGTTTGACCAGCAAACTTAAAACTATAGAGGTAGGACCTTACTTAATTCAGTCACTTGCTTGAACTTTCATTGATACCAAGGCATTTTCAAAGACTTCTTCTACTCAAGTTTTATATACAATTATCAACTAAAGTTGGTTTTTTTGTTTTTGGCTAGGTAATTTTTTAGCTTGTCAGCTAGAAGATGAGGTACACATCTTTAAAGTCAAATATAACGTGATACATAAATTATGAAAGTAAATAAAAATGAACAAAAATCTTACTGACTTGTTTTTCAAGACAGGGTTTCTTTGTATAGCACTGGCTATCCTGGAACTCACTTTGTAGACAAGGCTGGCCTCGAACTCTTAAGAGATCTGCCTGCCTCCCCCTTCTGAGTGCCGGAATTCAGACACCAGGCCCAGGTACCACTGACATTCTTTACAAAACTTGGTGTTAATAGCAGCTCATCTCTGGGAAATGCTGCCTTTGCCATTCAGTAGTATGGAGTAGCTTACAACACCCTACAAATCCAAAATTGTGAAAATTAGTATATACTGTAACCTTTAAATATTTCCTTAATGAAATAAAGCAAACCAGTGATAAATTCGATTAGATTGTATTATATTTTATTCTGCATTCTTGGTATTGATTGCATTTTACAGTCTTCTCACTTACCATGGCCCCAAACAGCAGCTGTTTTTAACCTCCCAATCTTTTAAATGAAATCTCCTCCTTCAGAGTTGCAGACTGAAAATGAGATTTTGAGTTCAGTGTGAGTAAGGTAGAAGTTAATTCTCTCCTCCCATGTGGATCCTGGGCATAGAACTCAGGTCTTGCGGCCTAGCAGCAGCTGCTACCAGCCTAGCCGTCTCTTCAGGTTTAAGGAAGTATTCTTGATTGAGAGATTGAAGATGCGTAATCAAAAATCAAGTCCATGAACCTTACTTATGAGCCAGAAAAATAAAATACAGTTTTGGGTGATGATTAAAACGAAAAATACACCAGGCATATGTTAGAAGATAGTCCATGGTAAATTTAAACTTTAATAATGGTTACAGAGAATATTTTTAGGAAACATGTTAAGTGTTTAGAGTTGAATGAGGAAAAAAAAAGAACATGGCAAAATGTTAATTGACAAGCCTAGGTGAGGAGAGCATCTAGATACCCTTTGGTGGTTTGGGAGTGGGGTTTTCTTGGTTTTGTTATTTGAGACAAGGTCTCCTGCCTCAGAAATTGACCTCAAACCCACAGTGTAACTGAGGATGAACTCTTGATCCTCCTGTCTCTACCTTGAAAATGCTGGGATGAGAGGTGTATTGCCCCACACCTGGCTTTTTTTTTCCTCTGAAGATGACAGACTATTCTTTTGTTTCTGCTTCTGAGACAGATTTCTTTTTTTCTTTTTTTTTTTCTCCAAGACAGGGTTTCTCTGTGTAGCCCTGGCTGTCCTGGAACTCACTCTGTAGACCAGGCTGGCCTCGAACTCAGAAATCCACCTGCCTCTGCCTCCAGACAGATTTCTTTATCTCAAAATGGCCTTGAAATCACTATGTAGCCCAGGCTTGCTTCAAAGTGTCGGAGTCCTCTTGCCTCAGCCCCTGAGTACCAGGATACCAAGTGCTGGGTGTTAGCATTCTGTCTAAGCTCAAAGGTCACTGGCAGTTTACCTACGGGAAATAGATTTATACGATGATTGGTTTGTTTCTTGGCAGGTGCCTTGGAGCACTATGTTAATTGCCTGGATCTGGTAAACAGAAAGCTACCTTATGGTCTTGCTCAGATTGGAGTATGTTTCCATCCTGTTTCAGACACTAAGCAGATACCCAACAGTGTTACAAGGTACGAAATGTGACAGATAACCTGGTTTGGTATGTAAATAATCAAGTACATATTATTTCCACTTTGTGATACATTATATAATCTCCATTAACTTTCTGACTTTTTTTTTTAAATAAAGAGTTGGTGAAAAGACCAAAGCTTCGTTGGTATGGTTTACTCCCACAAGGACTTCGAGCCAGTGGCTTGATTTCTGGTTGCGTCATCGGCTTCTGTGGTGGAGAAAGGTACTCCAGTAATAATTTCAGTAGCTAATAATTGAACTTACTGGACTTATTTTGGTTTTGGTTTTAGTTTAGTTTTTGAAGCAGAGCCTCATATAACACTGGCTAGTCTCAAGCTCCATGTGTAGCTTAGGGTGACCTTGAACTCGCTGCCTGTCTGAGCTCTGGGATTATGAAGAGAGCTATCACCCTCAGTTTGAGGATTCCCTCGCCTAAGCCTCCTAAGCACTGGGCTTACTTACAGACATACTCCACCACATCAGGCTTATAAATAGAGCCTATTTAACTATGGTTTTTGTGTTTGTTTTCGTTTTAGTTTCATTTTGAAATATTTTTTAAAAAATTAGCTGGAGAGATGGTTCAGTGGTCTTCCAGAAGAAGAGTTTGGTTCCCAGCACCCAAATTAGGCAGCTTATCACTCCCTGTAACTCCAGCTCTAAGGGATCTGACTCCCTCTTCTGGCCTCTAAAGGCATCTGTAAACACATAACACACAGACAGGTAGATGTAAATAAAATAACACACACATCCCTCCAGGTTTTGTCTAGGCCTGGTTGTCCTTGAACTCACTTTGTAGACCACCAGGCTTTGAGTTTAAAATAAATCGTTAAAAAATTGTTACTGCCTTTTTTGCAGGGGGCAAGCCCATCATGAATGCCATGGCAAAGTGTGGGGATCAGAGGGCAGCTTTAGGGAGTTAATTCTTTATTTCCACTATGTGGGTTCTGAGGATTCAACTCAGATATTCAGGGCTTAGCAGCAAGCACTCTTACTGAACCATCTCGTGGCCCTAATTTTGGCTTCTAACCCAAGAGTCTGACCTACTACGGCTCATGGCAATCCTCTTAGTTTAGGATGGGATTAAAGGTGTCACTCTCCAGCCTGCCAGTTCATTTGTTTACAATTTATTGCTGTCCTGGATATAAAACAAAGGCTTGAATGTGCTGGGCAAGCACTCTGCTAAGCTACAGTCTCAGGATGCTAGACTTAACTTATAATAGCGGATACAAACGGAAGGTTCTTTGAATGGTGCTTATCGTTCCAGTGAGTATCAGTGTGTTCTCCTGGTACAGGGGCTCTGAGCGCTGACCAAGCCTTTCTGTTTGAGACTATCAGCCTGTTACTGGATAAAAGTCTCAGGCAACCTTAATTCTCAGAGATAACTGGAATTACAAGTCAGTGAATCCCAACATTCAGAGAGCAGAAGCAGGTAGATCTTTGGCCAGCTGAAGCTCCAGGACCCCCTTGTCAGGGGAAAGAAAAATTAATTAATTAATTAGTATTTCACTAAATCAACAAGACACTTTGTTTTGCAGTTTGCTATGAGTCCCTCTAACTTCAGCAGCGCCGACTGTCAGGATGAACTGGGACGCAAGGGAAGCAAGCTTTACTACAGCTTTCCCTGGGGAAAGGAGCCGATAGAAACCCTGTGGAATCTGGGAGATCAAGAACTCCTGCACGTGCATCCTGGAGATGTGACTATGATACAGGTGTGTGTCACCCTGAGCTCCCATATGTTCTTTACCCAGATTCTCGGTTTTCCGAACCACTGGAGGAGGATTGTGGGGTGTCCTGGGAACCCCTAACCTTGTGTACATTTTTTTAGGCAGTGTCCAACTACATAAACATGACTGCAGCTATCAAAGTCAGGAAATTAACAGTGACCCACTCTGATCATCCCTCCCACAAAGCTCAGGAGGTATAATTGAAATCTGAGTAATAGACCTCAGGCTCCAGGATCCAGTCCAGAGCGCCATGTTCCGTGGAGCCGTCCTGTCTCTCTTCTCCAGATGAAAGTTTCTTTTATCTTTCCTAATCTTATGTCCCTGACACTTTTGAAGAAGCTAGTTGCTTTTTAGAGTGAGCCTTTAAGCAGTTCTTTCTGAAGTATCCTGATTTTTGTATCTGTGCCATGCCAGGAATATGACAAAACGGGTGTGCCTTTCTCTGGGCATATTAGGGAATACCACTGGGTGTTAGTACGTATCTTATATCACCTGGTTAAGATGGTGTCTGAGAGGTTTCTCCAGTGTACATCTATTTATTCTTTATTTTACTCTTTGAGTGGGTGTTTTACCTATGTGTTTCTCTGTGGACCATATGCATATAGTGCCGAAGAGGCCGTAAGATCCCTTGGAACTGGAGTTACAGGTATAACCCACTGTGGTTACTAGAACTCTGGTCCTCCGCAAGAACAAATTCTCTTAACCCCTGAGCCATCTCTCCAGCCCCATGCAGTGTAGTTTCATTTATATTTCGGGATGAAACCCAAGTCTTAGTGAATGTAAATCCAGGAACCAGTCAAGTAGTGCGTGCCTCTAATCCCAGAAACACCTGAGGTTGAGGCAGGAGACTGCAAGGTGAGACTGGCTTAAAAATAAGACAGGGTTTTTGACATGACTTTCTTGGTAAAAGCACTTGCTATGGAACTTAACAATTGAGTTCGATCCCTGGAGCCCACATAGACTAACAACTAAGAACCCACGTAGGTCCTGTGACATCAGATGCACTTGTGACACTCCCTCCCCATTGTCACAAACACATAATAATAGTAAAGGAACTATTTTAACAAATGTTCCCTTTCCAGCCCCATACCACGGTGGCACACGCCACTGATCCTTGCTCTCAGGAGGCAGAGCCAAGTGGATCTCTAAGTTCGAGGACAGCCTGGTCCACAGAGCAAGTTCCAGGACAGCCAGAGCTACACAGAGAAACCCTGTCTCGAAAAACTAAAACAACAACAATAAAACAAACAAACAAACAAAAACACAACAACAACAAATGTTCCCTTTCCAAACAGCAGGAAGCATTGAAAAGACTCTGAGACCTGGGTCCACTCCAGGTGAGTCAGCTCATCCTCTCGGAGTGGAGCTGCTAGGTTTGACATTTTCACAGTGCTCAGCATAGTCTTGGCATGGAGTAGGCGCTTTATAAAATGAATCTGTGATTTATTCTAATTGCATAAGTCTAAAATACATAACTGAGAAAAAGTTTGGGGTTGGAGAGATGGCTCAGTGATTAAGAGTACTTGGCTGCTCTTCCAGAGGTCCTCAGTTCAATTCCTAACAACCATCTGTAATGGGATCTGATGTCCTCTTCTGGTGTGTCTGAAGACAGCTACCGTCTACTCGTATAAATAAAAATAAATAAATCTATTTTTAAAAAGAAAAGGCCGGACGGTGGTGGCGCACGCCTTTAATCCCAGCACTTGGGAGGCAGAGGCAGGCGGATTTCTGAGTTTGAGGCCAACCTGGTCTACAGAGTGAGTTCCAGGACAGCCAGGGCTACACAGAGAAACCCTGTCCGAAAAACCAAAAAAAAAAAAAAAAAAAAAAAAAGAAGAAGAAGAAAAGAAAAAGTTCTGCTAGCCAGTCATAGTAGCACATGCTCTTAATCCTGGCACTTGAGAGGCAGAGGCAGGTGGATCTCTTGAGTTCAAGGACAGACAGAGCTACACAGTCAGACCCTGTCTCAAAACACAAAAATATACAAGGTTCTGCTAAAGGGTACTTTATTTTGTTATCTTCTATGAAGGGTCGAGATGGACGGAAAAACGTAGTTCCTTGCGTTCTATCTGTAAATGGGGACCTAGACCTGGGCACGCTGGCTTACCTCTACGATTCCTTCCAGCTTGCAGAGAACTCCTTTGCAAGGAAGAAGAACCTCCAGAGAAAGGTGCTTTTGCTATTTCACACAGACTCGGAAACTAAAGTTCTGTGGGGTTTTTGTTTTGTTTTGTTTTGCTTTGTTTTTATTCTTATACATTAACTGTGCTTTCCTTTTTCCTCTTGCCCCTTAATTGCCGCAGGTGCTTAAACTTCATCCTTGTTTAGCCCCTATTAAGGTCGCTTTGGATGTAGGGAAAGGCCCAACAGTGGAACTACGCCAGGTGGGTTGCCATGACTTCTTCCAACAGTGTGTGTGCATGTGTGTGGTTTGGCGATCAGAGGACAGCTTAGGTGTTGATTCTTGTCTTCTATCCTGTGGGTCCTTGGGTGGTCAGGCTTGGCAGTCATTGCCTTTCCCTACTGAGCCATCTTGCCACCAGTTGCTAAGAATTTTTCCTGAAACAGTGTGTGTAGTTGACTTTTGCAATGCCCTGCTGGGGTTTCTCAGGCTGTTCTTCCTTCTCCTTTTTTTTTTTTTTGGTTTTTCGAGACAGGGTTTCTCTGTGTAGCCCTGGGTATCCTAGAATTCACTCTGTAGACCAGGCTGGCCTCGAACTCAGAAATCCACCTGCTCTGCCTCCCAAGTGCTGGGATTAAAGGTGTGTGCCACCACCGCCTGGCTGTTCTTCTTCTCCTGATGAGGAAATCTGTACAATAATGGTGATAATTCTTCGTTGGTATAAAACTATTTCTTGGAAGATTTGCAGTCAATACTCAGTTGGTATTGCTTAATTTCTTTATTTTTAGAGGCAATATGCAGTTTCTAAAATGTTCAATGTGTAAACCATAACACTGTATAAGCAATAAAGTGTAAAGTGTTGAGTGTGTAAACTGTAACACTGTATAAGTGGCTTACAGTTTCACAGGCACTTTTCTTTCATATCTGAAATCTCTTGTTTCCTTTAGGTGTGTCAAGGGCTGCTTAATGAGTTACTAGAAAACGGCATTTCTGTGTGGCCTGGTTATTTGGAAACTATGCATTCCTCATTAGAACAACTCCATTCAAAGTAAGAATTATCAATCTTCTTCTCATTGTTTAGTTTGATTATATGTTTCATTCTACAGATAGAAACAAATCTCTTCTAAATGTAATCTCAAAAATGGGGCTAGAGAGAGAGGCTGATTAACGGTTGAGTGCTTTCTGTTCTTCCAGAGAGCCCAAGTTTGGTTCCAAGCATCTGTGTTAGGCAGCTCATAACTGCAGCTCCTCAGGGATTCAGCAAGCCGTTCTGTCCTCCACAGGCACCGTACACATGACGCATACACACACACACACACACACACACACACACACATAAATCCTTAAAAATAGTAAATGATTGGTGAGCAATACCTCAGCATTGGAGAGCACTGGCTGCTGTTGTAGGGCCTGGATTTGGTTCTCAGCACCCACATGGAGGCTCACAAACATCTGAATTGTAGTTCCAGGCCTCCTGGCTTCTGTGGGTATCAGCCACACAGGTGGAAAATGCTCCTAGCTTTTCCTTTTATAGAACCTTGTGCTTTGAGCTAATTGCCGTAGGAAAGAACAGTACTGTCAAGTATTTATATGTACACCTTGGCTTATCAGTTCTCCAGGGATGAAAGTTAGGTGTATAGAGTTAGAACTGAAGGAACATAAATGAAAAGACTTTCCTGCCCGGGCGGTGGTGGTACACGCCTTTAATCCCAGCACTTGGGAGGCAGAGGCAGGCAGATTTCTGAGTTCGAGGCCAGCCTGATCTACAGAGTGAGTTCTAGGACCGCCAGAACTACACAGAGAAACTCTGTCTCGAAAAAAACAACAAAAAAGAAAAAAGAAAAAAAAAAAGAATTTCCTGGCTGGCACCTTTTCTGATGACGAGCTGAACCTAGCTTCTAGGTAATCATCTCTCACTGAAAAATCCAACATCTGACACTTATTATAAAAGTACTAATATTTTTGTAAATGAAAATTTCCATACTACCTGACCTATGACAGACTACAGTCAAAACAAAGATACTGTTTAAAATGACCTTTAAGCTGTATGTATAAGGGGATGTGAAACAGGAATAGATTTCATATTCAGACGTTGGTCCCAGCCCCAGGAGAGATAATTATATAATTAAATATTCAAGGTGTTTTGTTTCTGTTTGCTTGTTTGTTTAACTCTAAAACACTTCTGGTCTGAGCATTTCAGAAAAGGGATATTCAGTCAGAGGCATCTTCGTTGCTTCCCCCAATCCAGTCCACCACCAAATGCTGAGAGCCTATCCCCTGAGTCTCAGCCTCGGTCTGTCTGTCTGTCTGTCAGTGCACACAGCCTCCCACATATCCTCAAGATCTCTCAGTACAGAGTAATCCAGAGTGACCCCTAGATCTTATTATATCTCTCAGGCTGGCCTCAAAATCATGGAAATCCTTTTATTTATTTTATTTATATGGGTATAATTTTGTTTGTTTGTTTGTTTGTTTGTTTTGAGACAGGGTTTCTCTGTGTAGCCCTGGCTGTCCTGGAACTCACTCTGTAGACCAGGCTGACCTCGAACTCAGAAATCCACCTGCCTCTGCCTCCCAAGTGCTGGGATTAAAGGCGTGTGCCACCACCACCTGGCCATAATTTTTTTTTTTAAAGCCCAGCTTACTCCTCCAGTCTCCACTCACTCCGGCCCAAAGTTTTCTATTTATTATATGTTATTATATGTAAGTACACTGTAGCTGTCTTCAGACACCCATAAGAAGGCATCAGATCTCATTACGGATGGTTGTGAGCCACCATGTGGTTGCTGGGAATTGAACTCATGACCTCTGGAAGAGCACTCAGTGCTCTTAACTGCTGAGCCATCTCACCACCCCCATGGAAATCCTTTGGCTCATCTTCTTCCTGAGTGCTGGGGTTATAGGTGTGAGCCTGTCTATGCTTGGCTTCTGTATAGATCTCAACTTAACATTGCTCTGTCTTTGCACCATTATCCAGATTAAAGTCACTAATATTTTGTCAGGATTATTAAAATAATCTTATAGATGAATTCTCTCTAGTATTGCTAATTTGCAATTTTATTTTTGCTTTTTTCAATAAAAATAATTTATCCTTTTATGCTTATTTTTACTAAAGTTTTTTTTAAGCGTTTTGTGTTGAATGTATGTCTAAGATTAGGAAATTTTATGTTTTATTCTTTTACTTTGTTGGCACAGTAACTCACACCTGCAACCTCAGCACTGCAGGAGGATCACAAAGTTCAGGCCAACTTGAGCTACATAATGAGAGTCTGTATCTAAAAAGCAATACATAACTAAAATATACCTTCCAGATAATATCTGCAGGAAAACAGATCTCAGCAGGCAGCAACAGACCCCAGGGGCGGCAGCGAGAGCAGCTTGTATAGCTGGGTTTTCATACACTCCAGTGGGGAAAGACAAAACAGGAATGGACTAACTGTCGTTTGCTCAGATAGAAAACGAAGGAAGGGAACTTGAACAACTTAGTTTTTGTATGTTCTAAAGTCTTGTTTATGGGGAGGGGATGTCATTTAAAATTTTGTTGTTATTTTTTTTTAGTATTTTGCCTGCATGCACCATATGTGTGCAGAGCTCACAGAAGAGGGCATCAGACCCCCAGGAACTAGAGTTACAGGGTTATTTTGAGACTGCATCTGTGGGGGTCCCTGTAAACTCTACAGCCTGCAGCAAAATGATCCTGGGAGAAATGAAAATGAAACTTGGTTTAGTCCAACTTAGTTAGCCAGTGCTAGGTCAAACTGCCAGAGTCTGTCACCTGGTGGTTTGATTTAGTCATACTTAAAGCGCTATACCGTTTTTTGAAAAAAGTTTCCCGAGGACAGTTAACTCAGTCCCCACGGTACAACAAAGCTTAAGAAGTATTTACATTGTAACTCTTTATAAAGTCCACATGCTTCTCCCGGAGAGATGGGCTCGGCTAACTTAGAAACAATGCTCTAGAGAAGGGTCTATCTAGACTGAGGGAGTCGGGATGGGGCCGGCCCTAAGAGAATGTAGAAGTCACTTAGGCTGTGTGACATCCCAAAGGTGGGTTTTATGGAGTGAGAAGCGAGGCTAAAGATTTCGGAGGGAATCTGGGATAAGCAAACATAATATTTTGGGATATTCAGGTGATGCCTGGCTCTACAGACTGTAAACTGCACCCTTTTCCACATTCCAGATGGAAGACAGGTAAACATGTCCTTCCTTTGAAGAGCTAAGCATGCCTGTTTAACCATTCCTGGTCCCCCAGTGCTAATCTGTCTGCACAAGGATCTCATCTTTTTCCTGGGCTGGCTTTGAACTCAAAACATAGCTGAGGATTACCTTGAACTTTGATCATCCTGCCTTCCCTTCCTGAGTGTAGAATCGTAGGCATATAATCCACCATGCCTAGTTTTTAAAAATTGAATGTTTGGGGCTGGAGAGATGGCTCAGTAGTTCAGGCTGCTCTACCAGAGATCACAGGTTTGGTTACCAGCACATGTGATTGCTCAAAACTAAATCCAGTTTCAGGGCATCCAATTACTTTCTGGCCTCTGGAGGCACCAGGCATATGCATGGTACACAGATATACAGGCAAGTAAAACACTCACATGCATAAAATGAAAATAAGTAAAATGTTTAAAAATTCATGTTTAGTCGAATTTGGAAAGCATGAAGGCCAGTGTTTATGCAGTGATTAATGAATTAGAAACAGTAGTAGCATATTAAGTCATAAACGGACTATGGATTTGTTATCTGTTATATACCAAATCCTTATTTTAATATGGTTTATTTTAAGAGACTTTAGTCTGCAGATATTTTTCTGTCATTAAAACCAAATTCAAAACATTGAGGTCATCAAGGAATTCATCTCTCATACCCCCTCAGAAGCCTTAAGTTTTAGTCTTTCTTCTGACTTTTAGCCAACACAATAAGCTGAAACCTTCACTTTGAGTATGCTTTAGAATTGGGAGTGGGGCATAATTTGGTGCTTTTGTAAAGGACCACCTGACCAAGGTGAGAGGGACCTAGGCTCTGAGGTGTCAGATGAGGTGGGGAGCTGATGTCTGTCTAGGCACTCATGTGTTTTGTTTAACTGTTCTCTCAGGTATGATGAGATGAGTATCCTCTTCACAGTTCTGATCACTGAAACGACCTTGGAAAATGGGCTAATCCAGCTGCGAAGCAGAGACACCACAATGAAGGAGATGGTGCACATAGCCAAACTGAGAGACTTCCTAACCAAGTACCTCGCATCAGCTAGGAACGTGTAGTCTTCATATCCTGTAATAAATATTCCCTATTCATTTCATTAACTTACATTAATACAATTTTGGCCTTTTGTATTTATAAAGTAGACATTTTTGGTTCTTCTTTTGAATCATTTTTTATTATCCTTTTGATATGTTCTGTAGTGGTTTGAATATGTTTGGCCCAGACAGTGGCACTGTTTGGAGGTGTGGCCTTGGAGTAGGTGTGTCACCGTGGGTGTGGGCTTTAAGACCCTCAGCCTAGCTGCCTGGAAGTCAGTCTTTCACTAGCAGCCTTCAGATGAAGTAGAACTCTCAGCTCCGCCTGTACCGTGCTTGCCTGGAAGCTGCCATGTTCCTGCCTTGATGATAATGGAGTGATCCTCTGAACCTGTAAGCCAGCTCCAATTAAATTATCCTTATAAGAGTTGCCTTGGCCGGGCAGTGGTGCACACCTTTAATCCCAGCACTTGGGAAGCAGAGGCAGGTGGGTTTCTGAGTTCAAGGCCAGCCTGGTCTACAGAGTGAGTTCCAGGACAGCCAGGGTTCACAGAGAAACCCTGTCTTAAAAAAAAAGGAAGGAAGGGAAGGGAAGGGAAAGGGGAAGAAAAACCCCGCAAATCCTGATGGGGTGTGTGTACAAATACACAAATCCAGGTGTACATACGTTTGTGTGCATGCCCCAGGGAATGCCAAGGATCCTTCTCTTCTGCTTTCCTGGTGCTAAGATTACAGCATATGGCACAGAGCCTGGCTTTCAGTGGGTGCTGGGGATCTAATTCAGTAGTTCTTGCTTGCTTGATAAGCATTTGCCAGCTGTTATGCCTCCCTAGCCCAGTCTCGACCTTGTGACTTTCCTGCCTCTCACTGCAGGGAACATAGGCCTGTGAGTGTCATGTACAGCTAAGCAAGCCGTCTGCCCACTGAGCTACACCCTGGTCCCAGCTCTGTTCTTTTCTATTTTTCTGTTCTTGTGTTTTTCAACTTCCCTTCAGTAGTAGCAGAAAGGTGACAATACTGATGAAGACATGCTTTGGGGAAGGAAAAAGTGTACTTTGGCCTTGTATCTGACAGTACATTCATGTGCTTTTATAAACACTGTAAACTGGGAGCTACAGATGCTTTGTCACTAAAGAGTAAAAGAATTCTCTGGGGAACAGAAAGGAACTAAAAATAGGCAGTCCTGGGTAGTATTGCTCAGGTCACTTGTCAAGCAGAGATCTTCAGGAGAGGTCACAAGGAGACAGGTTTCTTTTTTTCTAGCTGCCAGAGTTGCATGCAGCCTCAGCCACAGGCTAACTAGCATGCCCTTTAGTGATAGGTCAGTTCATTGCAAAGCCTGTTCCTGCCTATCGAGACCTAGTGCTCTTTCTCAATACTGAAATTTATGGGCAAAATAATATGTAACCTAGTACATTCTTTTCTCAATAATCATCCTGGGCTGGGCTTTTACCTCAGAGGTAGAGTGATCGCAGAGCATGCACAAGGCCCTGGGTTTGATCCCCTGTGACAAACTGGCACACTCAGAAACACAGCACAATTGTTTCTCTATTCGTGACATAATGCAGAGTGACTTTGAACGTTTACCAGTGTGTGAGTGCTTCAGATTTTCCCTGGCAAGTCAAGCATCTGCCACCAAAGAGTGACTGCTCTGTCCCACCAGTCAGTGAGAGGTGCCCTGTAGTCCCAAGCTTCCTCACACACTGCTTTCTTGTGTTTCAAGCCCACCCTTCTGAAAGTCTCCATGTTACATACCCGTATATACCCTTCACACAGCTTTGAGTCTTACTTGAAGTTGACCCCTGTAGCTCCCACCCCAAGGTACTGTTTATAGAGAACACCATCGGGAAAAACAGAACTTGGGAGATGTAAATTGTGTTTGCCTTTACTTACCTTGGGCCAGCATTTCATTTTGCTTGTGCCCACTGATACTGTTTAGATAGCTTGCTGTATGACCCTGATGTTGCTAGTCAGCAGCTGTGTGATCTTGAACAAAGTTACAACCCTTTTAAAAAGAAAGCCCAAGCCCACCCCAACAAGGCTGAAAACTTCACCCTTTATTTCCATTTCTTTCTTTTCTTTTCCTTCACTCCTTCTTTTTCTTTTCTTTCTTTGTTATACAGTTATTGCTGTTGTTTTCAAGACAGAGTTTCTGTGTAGCCCTGGTTGTCCTAGAACTCACTCTGTAGACCAGGCTGGCTTAGACTCAGAAATCTACCTGCCTCTACCTTACAAGTGCTGGGATTAAAGGTATGTGCCACCATTGCCCGGCTAGATTGCTTTATTTTTAAAAATTACACTTACTTATTTAGTGTGTGTGTGTGTGTGTGTGTACGTGTGTGTACATATACATTCCCTGGTACATGTACAGAGGTCAGAGAACAACTTGTGGGACAATTTAAACCTAGGGATTGAAATCAGGTCATTGGGTTGGCAACAAATACCTTTTATCCACTGAGACATCCTGGTGACCCAGAGTTTCTTTAATTAAATGCTACGTTGAAGGAGCTAGCCATTCGGTTCTTACGCGCACACAGGCATCAAGAGCCGTGTCTATAGTACAGGAACTCTCCTAGCAGTGTTGTTTGTTACAGCCCAAAGCTCCTAACAACCCCAAATGTAGGATATGTCATGGTGTGTGCTAACAGCAGGATTCTAAAGAGCAGTAACATAGGTGTATCTCACAAACACGGATAAAAGAATAAATGCTTTGTGTTGCACATATAACTAAATCCAAAACCAGGGCAAACTAAAGATATGGGGCTAGGGACACTAATCTATGTTTTGGGTTAATTGTCTTATGTGCTGTTTTGGGGATCAACATTCTCAGTGGTCTTCTTCCACTAAGCCTTGCATCATCCCGCACGTTACCCAAAAGTGAAGGAACTCAAGGCAGGGCAAGCAGTTCCCCATGTGTCTTTCTGGGTGAGCCAATATAACTTCTTCTGACCAGGGACACAGGTATGTTGGTTGGGTTTCCCTATGGAGCCACTGCGTATCATGGAGTATGCTTCCTGACTCCTCCATTCTTTGTTTGAGAAGGAACAACTACCAGGTCCTGATAAAGATTCTAGGCTAAATGTTGGACAAGATTACAGGAGAAACACAGAACTAAGCATTTGAGGAGGAATGTCAGGAGACAAAGACCAAATGACAATAAATCAAAACATTTCAAAGACAATGAAAACCAAAACAAACCAAAATGCCTTCAAAGTTCCAAAAGTAAACATGGTGATTGAGCATGTGCTGTTCTTCCAGAGGACCAGAGAATGGTTCCCAGCACCCACACTGGACGGCTCATGCCTGCCTTTAACTCCTGCCCCAGATCTGGGCATTCCCCAACATGTGGCATTCACTCTCACACACAAACATTAAACAAAAACACTAAGGAAGGGTTTAAGAATATATAAGTGGTCAACTCATTAAAAAAGTAAAGTGAGCCAGTGGGTGGTGGTGGTGCACGCCTTTAACCGCAGTGCTCAGGAGGCAGAGGCAGGCAGATCTCTGTGAGTTCAGGACCAGCCTAGTCTACAGAGTGAGTTTCTGGCCAGCCAGAGCTACATATTCTCAAAACTAGAGAAAGAAATCCATTCTTTTTTTGTTTTGTTTTTTGAGACAGGGTTTCTCTGTATAGCCCTGACCTCGAACTCAGAAATCCGTCTGCCTCTGCTGCCCAAGTGCTGGGATTAAAGGCGTGTGCCACCACTGCCCGGCAGAAACGCATTCTCATATGAGCAGCTGAGTTGGGGCTGTGTCTCTGAAGAGGCGACATAAGGCCCCAGGACTTGTAGCAACGTTCTACCACAATGGGGGATAACTATTTGCTTTTTTCACTTTTTTTCCCCATTTCCCTTCCATGTTTAGCTGGACTCAGTTTAAACGGTCCCATTTTGCTGGCAACATCCAAAGCTCCATGATGAGGAGCCCACAGACCATGTGCCTTCTTCACGAGGTCAGGCCTGGTCACAGTACTGACACTGGCTTACAGCAGAGTTGTGGAGTTTTTGCCCAGCCTGAATGAACTGGTGCTTACTGGCCCTGGCATCCACAGTGAGCACAGGTCCTTGTGGCTGGCTTAAGAGAAGAAACGATGGCATCGTGGTCAAGCTTCTTCCACCTGGGAGCCCCCTTATCTCCCCAGCCACGTTGTCCTGGGCCCTGGGAAAGAAAAGGCCTGCTGGGATTTTTGGTTTTGTTTTTTTATATATATTTATTTTATATTTTAATTTTCATTTCTTTATATGTGTGTCTGAACCCTAGTGAGAGTCTGCGTAGCAGTTATAAGAGTCCTCAGGATCCACAAGAGGAAGTTGGATCCTCTGGAACTGGGCTTTCAGGCAGCTGTCAACCACATGATATCAGTGTTGGGAACCGACATTTATCAATGTGGGAAAAGAGACCCAGCACAAGTATATGTACAAAACTTTTCCTGGGATCTGGGCTTTGACAGGGCCCTGAAGCAAAACCATTGGAGCAGGAACACAGCCAGAACCCAGACCTGATTTCTAAATACAGGGCTCCTTGGGAAATAGTTCAGGGACAAATGCTAGGTGAACCTGGGGCACAGGTAAGGACACACCCAAAAAATGATAGCTACATGCCACAAGAAGAGAATCAAACTTGGAAGAGACTCTAGGTCAATCTAGGGCAGCTTAAACACGATAATAAAGCACACTAGTTATGGATTATATCACCAGTGAGATAGGGATATGGTCCCATATTGATAAAAACGATAACGGAGATAGAAATGATGTCATATTTAAACTGAAAAACAGGATAGTTATATAGTTTCAGGAGCAGAGAGAGATGGCTCAGTGGGTAAAAGCACTTGCCTCACAAGCCTGAGGACCCCAGAGTTCAATCCCCCAAACCTAAATAAAGATGGAAGGAGAGAACTAAGTCTCAGGTTTCAATTAGAGTTCTATATACACAAAGTATTAATTATACTAGGGAAACCTGTGATTAGGGAATTGCCAGTCTTAATCATGGGACACATTAGGGACACTCAGTGCAGGACATTATGACATAAGTGGCCTATTACCTTTGAAATGTGTCAAAGGCAAGGAAGGGCTTAGCAGGTGTCTCAGACTAAAAAATGAAAGGTAGTGAATGTGTCCATGTGCTAGGAGAAGGGTGCTCCTCAAATCTGTGGGGACAGAGCCTGTCATGTCTGAGTCAGTCTCCCACTATGTAGACTAGGCTGGTCTGGAACCAACTATGTATACCAAGCTGGCCTACAGCTCTACCCGCCTCTGCCTCGGGAGTACTAGGATTAAAGTCATGCACCACCACGACCAGCCACAGAAATACCTTGAGAGCTTGTTCAGGCTTCTAGCAGGAGAATAGTTACTCCTGTATCTTTGATAAAGACTGGCCCCTCTTTATCAGGGAAGGTCATCTTTGACCAAGTATGCAACTTTGGGAAGGACATACATGGGACAGTGATGAAGAAAGGTGACTTCTGCCTACCCAGCCAGATCAACCTCATATCTGGGGACAGAAACTCACTTGCTCAGGACCCTCTAGCCTTTTTGAAATTTTAGACTGGCTCTCCTGTAACCCAGGCTGTCCCCAAATTCACTTTGTAGCTGAGGGGAACCTTGAACCCATGATCCTTCTACCTCCACTTCCCACACAGGTGTGATGACCACATCCAGCTGAGGCAGAGGCTCTTTTGTGCTTCAGAAAGTTCCTGTGAGAATGAGCCCCAATTGTCACAGCACAAGGACAGCTCTATTGTTCACCTATGGTGTTGGCTTTTCCCCATGCTTGCTCCCTGGGGCCACCTCCACTGTGTGTAATGAACTCAGAAGCCAGTATCTCGGGCTCTGCTCTTGGATCTAATCCAGGGTAAGACAGGAGGGCAGAGGGCTCTAGAGTGTGTTTTGGGGGAATGGAAATGCTCCTGTAGAAGCAAGGGCAACAGGACTCAGTAGCCAGTGACCAGCAAGCAGTGAGGTCACTTGCCATGTCTTGGCTTCCCTCCCAGGTACTAAGGTTCTCCCTGGGGCGGGAAGGGTTCAGTGAAGCACTGGCATACTCAATGGTGATGTCACTGAAAGACTGGAAGCAGGAATATTCATATTGTAGCATTGCTTGGCCTCTGTTACCTGCATTAGAAGCTTTGTAAGGAGAAAACAAGAGACTATTGATTAAGGGTAAGATGAGAAAGCCAGAGGCCTCCTCAGCTCCACTTACAGGTAGCCTCACTTCGCCAGCCAAGGGGGGTGGGCACTGTGCTGAGAACCAAGCCTGGGAATTCATCAAAGTGTAGTGCAAACACTAAAGGACAGAAAGGTACACCCAGCTGGGAAGAATGCACCTTGGGATGTGCACCTTTGAGACGTGGGCATCCTTAGGTCTCTTGATCCCTCTGGTTAGGCAAAGTTGATTTCCTACCCTTGCTCGGAGGCAGCAGCATCCTTCTCTCTTTGTACCTGTAACATCCTGCAAGCATGGTACATGAGGCGGATACTTTAGTGTGTTGTGTTACAGTGAACATCAGTACAATTTTAAAAGATTTGTTTTCTCTTTCACTAGGCACCTGTGTGTTTCTGTGTGATGGTATGTGCACATGAGCGTTCGGGTTCCTGAAGAATTCAGAGAGACTGGCAGATCCTCTGGAACTGAAGTTATAGGCAGTTGTGAGCTACCTGGCTTGGTTATAGGAGCCACCCGAGGTCTTCTGCCAAAGCAGCGGTATGGGCTTTTAACCAACCACTGAGCCATCTCTTCAACCCCAATACTAACTTTCTATAGCCTTATAGTCTCTCTCTCTCTCTCTCTCTCTCTCTCTCTCTCTCTCTCTCTCTCTCCCTCCCTCCCTCCCTC
>NW_021604790.1:6646778-6654594 GCF_004785775.1 Grammomys surdaster | reverse complement strand
CCCTCCCTCCCTCCCTCCCTCCTTCCCCCCCCCACACACACACTCACTCACTCACAGGTCTGCTCCTCCATACTGCAGGGGTCACAGGTGTGTGTAGCCACCCCTGGCTTTTTATATGGGAGCCAGCTTCAGGCACTCAGGTCCCTGTGTTGGCAGAGTATGTAAGCATTCTTTCCTGATGAACCGTCTCCTCTGGCCCTCAGACACATTTTCAGGGTCACCTTTATTTAGACATGGATTGTGCTTTGTGGTTTTATTGTTGTCTATTTGTGGTGGTTTTGTTTTTTCTTGTTTTTGTTTGCTTGTTTGTTGTTGAGACAGGATCACATTACATAGCTCTGGCTGTCCTGGAACTCACTATGTAAACCAGGCTGTCCTGGAACTCCCAGAGTGACTAATTCCAACAGGAGTGTTGGAATTAAAAACGTGCACCACCACATCTTAAATTGTGTTTGTGGGTTTTGTGTTTGAAACTTTGATGGACATGAGGAAAAGGGAACTTGAAAAACAATCATTACAATACCTTTAGATCCACTCACAAACAACACTGCTACCTAAGATTAACTTTGTTATTTTATTATTTACTTCTAGATGAGCTTGGGCATGTTCAGGGTGGTATGGCTATAGACTTATTTATTTTAAAGATTTATTTATTTATTTTATGTATACGAGTACACTGTAGCTGTCTTCAGAAACATCAGAAGAGGGCATCAGATCCCATTACAGATGGTTGTGAGCCACCATGTGGTTGCTGGGAATTGAACTCAGGACCTCTGGAAGAGCACTCAGTGCTCTTAACCTCTGAGCCATCTCTCCAACCCTGACTTATTTAATTATGTGTTTAGGTGTGTCCATGCACATGAGTGTAGTGCCTGCAGATGCCAGAAGAGGGCGATGGATCCTTTGGAAGCAATGTTTTTGGCAACTGAGTTGTAGGATGTAGAATCTGGACTCAAATTCCCATCCTTTGGAGTAGTGTCTGCTTTTAACTGCTGAGCCACCTCCACAGCCCCACGATAATTCCTTTTAAAGTTGTGTTGGAAAGGGAGAAGGTGGAAGGCTATAAAACCTACAAAACTCTTATCAAGCCTGGCTACTTTGGACAAGATTAGGTGCCTTAAATTAGCCAAAGGAATAGTGTCCAGATGTGAAAAATACATTCTCTTTAGGTGACCAGGTTAAATCTTTTTAGATTTTGTGTTTTAAGACAGAGTCTTGCTATGAGGTCCCAGCTGGTCTCAAACTCAGGATCTTCCTGCCCCAGCCTAGGATGAAACTTTGAAGTGCCAGGTAAATTTCCTATTTCTCCACACACATCAGCTTACTAGAAAGTCTTTTACATTGGGATACTGTCAGTTTCTTCGCACTTTAATAGGTGAGTTCAGAATAAACGTAGTCAGCTTTTCTATCCACACCGCCTTCTGAAATTGAAGAGGGAAAATAACTTAGTAAGCCTCAGCTATGAGTTTAGAGAAACTCTAAAAAGAATCCCCATTTGGGGTTGGAGAGATGGCTCAGTGGTTAAGAGCACTGACTGTTCTTCCAGAGGTCCTGAGTTCAATTCCCAGCAACCACATGGTGGCTCACAACTAATCTCTAATGGGATCCAATACCCTCTTCTGGTGTGCCTGAAGACTGTGACAGTGTACTCATACACAAAATAAATCTTAAAAAAAAAAAACAAAAACAAAAACAGAATCCCCATTTGAGGTGTGTTGTCTTAGGGGCCAACAATGCTGGTCACCAAGCTTGATGACCTTGGTTCTATGCCAGGGTCTTACATGGTGGAAGGAGAAAGAAGCTGACTCCCCCGACTTGTCCTCTAACCTCCGTGCTCATACCATGGCATATGTCGGCCCATGCACATACATACACAATAAGTAAGTATAATAGATTGGTTTTATTTAAAAGCCCTATTTCTAGATGGACAACCTGAAAGAAGCAAATATTAACTAGTCTTTTCCAGTTTAATAACAATTTATTCTGTGTGTATGTGTGTGTATGTGTGTGTGTGCATGTGTGTGTATTTGTGTGTGTGTCTGTGTGTGTGTGATGCATATGGGGATCATGAAGGCCATAGGAGGCCATTACATTTCCTGCCCTATCACTTCCTGTCTTATTCTTCTGAGATGAGGTCTTTCACTAAACCTGAACCTATGCTGGTTGTCAGTGAGCCCCAGAAATCCCCACATCTCACCATCTCACAGCCCCAAGCATAGCCACGCCCAGCTTTTTACCCGAGAGCTCAGGATCCAAACTCAAGTCCTCCTGCAAGGGAGGCAGCAAGTGCTCCTAGCCCCAGAGCCATCTCCCCACCACTTGAAAATGTTTTAGTAATGAGCCTGCATCCTCTATTGTGGAATTTTTTTTTTTTTTGGTGATAGTGTTTTGTTGTTGTTGAGATTTTGTTTATCTGTTTGTTTATGTTTTCAAGACAGGGTTTCCGAGTAGCCCTGGCTGTCCTGGAACTAACTCTGTAGACTAGGCTAACCTCAAACTCACATAGATCCACCTGCCTCTGACTCCCAGAGTGTTGGGATTAAAGGTGTACGCCACCACCATCTTTCTGAATTCGAGGCCAGTCTGGCCTACCAGAGCTACACATAGAAAACTCTGCCTTGAAAAACCCAGAAGAAGAAAAAGAAGAAGAAAAAAAAAAAAAAAAAAAGCTGGGCGGTGGTGGCACATGCCTTTAATCCCAGCACTTGGGAGGCAGAGGCAGGCGAATTTCTGAGTTCGAGAGTTCGAGGCTAGCCTGGTCTACAGAATGAGTTCCAGGACAGCCAGGGCTACACAGAGAAACCCTGTCTCGAAAAAACCAAAAAAAAAAAAAAAAAAAAAAACCCAGAAGAAAAAAAGAGATTTTATTTTAATTTTAACTAATGTGTGTGTGGTGCAGGTTTGTACATGTGAGCACAGGTACTCATGGAGACCAGAGGCACAGATGCCTCTGGTGCTGAAGTTGCTAGTGGTCATAGCCACCAGGCATGAGTGCTGGGATGTGAACTCGAGTCCACAGTACTCACTCAGAAATGTGAAACCATTTCTCCAGCCTGCCTTGGAAGTATTTAGAGGATAGTCCCGACCCTGTTTTCCCCTCCACCCACTTCTACATCTGTCAGATTAGTGGGGGCTATGATTGGTTACCGTTGACTTGCTAGGAGCCTGGAGTTCACAAACTCCATCCTTAGATACAAAGCCCCTGCTCACAGTGATGTCTCAGGGACTCTTGTGTCATTGCAGCATTGTCTCTTGTCCCATCTCGACTCACCTTGTTCCGTGGGTGCTGCCTCCTTGAAGACTGGAGTGGCATAGTGTATCTCCTGGGGTTGTTCTGCCCCTGGGCAAAAGACAGTGCATACGTGTTATTGGGCCAGGTCTTGGGTCCTCTGACCATGGGAGGGTGGTGGCCTGGGGCCTAGACTGAGCACTTTCCCTTTGGGGGTTAAGTGACTAAATATTCAACAGTTTGGTGACTCTAGCTAATCACAAAATACTGCAACCTTGCAAAGCGCTAAGGGAGCCGTTTTATGTACCCGTTTTCTCTAGCATGGCTTGAGAAACTTGGCTGGCATGGGTGGAGCCCTGGGCTTGTTCTCAAGCATTGGAAAAAACAAACCAACAAACAAGAATGAGATGTGCTCGATTCTGCAGCATGCAGACTATGATAGAAAGACAAAGAAGATTTTCATGGCCTCAGTGCAAAGTTGACGCACAAATTTAAGTCAGGTTGGTAATTAAGTCACATGGGAGGATTGTTAGGAGTTCGAGGTCATCCTGGGCTACACACAGTGAGTATAAAGCTAGCCTAGGCTAGATGCTAATATAGTTTTCATTTGTTGTCAAAATAGATATTTTTAAAGAGTAGTTTGTTGGATGTAGTACCATAGGCCTGTGATCTCAGCACTCGAGAGGCTGAAGCAGGAGGACTGCAAGTTTGAAGCCAGTCTGGGCTACATAGCATGACTCTGTCTGAAAAGAAAACAAATGAACATCATAAACTTCTTCAAAAGACAATCACCAGAGACTTTGGGATAGAGCATGGATCATCCCAAACTGAAATAAAGTCATCTCTAAAACATGTTACATGAAAAGTTTCCCTTTTTCTCTGGAGAATTTTATTTTATTATTTTATATAACCAGAGCTGTGTAGAGTACTTGTCTAGCATGTGTGGACACCTTGAGGTCAAGTCCCAGCATCTCAACATATATACACATGTATACATACATATATGTATACAGTTACCCCCAAACCAACCAACCAACCAAACTGGTCAAAACAGTCAACAAAGCCCTTTACCTGTTGGAGTTTCGCAGATGTTTTCATACAGCTCACCTCGCCTGGGCCCATCTCCAGAACCCTTAGACTCATTCTCTCTCAGAGTCTTTCCTGCTCCCCACCCCCCAAAAAAACAAGATATATAATCATCATGTTGAACCAATTTAGATATGTCTTTCCTGTCTTCTCTGCTAAGGGGAAGACTCTCTCATGATTCTAAGTGACATGCCAGGGGCTTCAACTAATGAGGGGAAAAAACCTCAGGTTTCTATATAGCGCTAACTCCTCTGGTCCAGGGTCCTCCTGACCAGGCCCTGGGGGGCCTTAGCCTATGTATCACAGTGGAAATGGACACGTGTTCTTTTTTTGTTGTTGTTGTTTTGTTTTGTTTTTTTCAAGACAGGGTTTCTCCGTATAGCCCTGGCTGTCCTGGAACTCACTCTGTAGACCAGGCTAGCGTCAAACTCAGAAATCCGCCTCCCTCTGCCTCCCAAGTGCTGGGATTAAAGGCATGCGCCACCACCGCCCGGCTCACGTTTTCTTTCCTTCTTGAAAGGAACAGTTGGTAGAGAGCCTTAATCTTCAAGAGATGAGTAATACAACTAAGTTCTATATCAGCAGGAATCAAAAATCAGTTTTTGTTTGGTTGGTTGGTTCCATTTTTCTGAGACAGGGTTTCTCTGTGTAGCCCTGGCAGTCCTGAAACTCACTCAGTAGACAAGGCTGGCCTTGAACTCTTAGAGATCCGCCTGCCTCTGCCTCCCAAGTGCCGGAATTAATAGCATGTTCCACCTCCGCCCAGCTGACATCAAACATCTTAATGCCACTTTAACAAAACCCCTGGGTGAGTTCACTGTTGAGATGTTTAAGAAACTGGGTTAAGTAGGGCATCTGAGCCGGGCGGTGGTGGCGCACGCCTTTAATCCCAGCACTTGGGAGGCAGAGGCAGGCGGATTTCTGAGTTCGAGGCCAGCCTGGTCTATAGAGTGAGTTCCAGGACAGCCAGGGCTGTATAGAGAAACCCTGTCTTGAAAAACAAAAAACAAAACAAAACAAAAAGTAGGGCGTCTGTTTTTAAGAGGTTTTAGGGTATGAGTTTGTCCTGGACTGGGTCTTGTGCAAGCTAAGCGAGCTGTAGCACTGCTCTTCACTGGCCATTCCCAGCTGCTTTTCAACGGTATCAGCTGCCCTCTGTGACCTTTGTCCTTGTAGAGATGGAGGGACCACAGGGGCTGACATCTGTGAACGAGTCTCACTAATTCAGACAGTATCTCCACAGCCCTATTCCATAGACCAGAGGGTAGAGGACCAGAGAAGCAAAGGCACCAAGTACCCAACAGCCCTCGGCTTGGCACCTTGTGTGCTTGAGACACAAATGCTATTTTGTGCCACACATGTGTGTCTGGTGAAGTGGCCACTTTGAAATCTTTACCAGAGAACTGCTTAGAGGTGATCAGGGAAAGCTTTCTACCCAGACAGTGAAAAGGGTTTGTTGTTGCTATTGTAGGTCAAGTGGGAAGACAGAGACAGGCTCCCATCCGACTTCACACACCAAGCTCTGACGGGAGCTGAGAAGCGGAAGGCTCTGCCCTTTGAGGGCCTTCTGCTTTGGACCAACTACATGCAATGCAGTGAACGTCAGAAGCCTCTTGTTATAAACAGTATTATGCATGCATACACACACACACACACACACACACACACCCCACAGGTGCAGAGCAGCACTGTTTACAGTGGTCTGAGGACCGGGGTGGGGCAATGACTTGAGGTTTTCAGCAGATCACATGGTTCCCCAGCCTAAAAAAGAAAGATATTCTGATATGCAAAGGAAACCAAACATCAAAGGACACCTGGGGGTGTGGCACAGCTGCTTGCCTAGCAAGCAGGGGGCCCTGAGTTCATTCTGCAGGCCTGTAATCCAACCACTCAGGAGGACCAGAAGTTCAAGGTTATTCTAACTACATGGTGAATGGGAGGCCAGCCTGGGCTACTGGAGACACTGTCACAAAACAAAATAAGACAGACAATTGTGTGGTTTCACTCAAATGAAATCCTAGAATAGTTCTGTCTGTAGAGACAGAAAACAGAATGTAGCTACAAACCAAAGGAACAGAATGAGGAACTGATCTCCTGGACCTTGGGTTTTAGCCCGGGAAGCTGACAAATTTGGGTGTGGCTTTACTGAGGGTCTCACAACAGAGATAAGAATTGACTGTCACTGACACAGACAAACTAGCTGAACTGGGACCTATGTGTGACTGGAAAGAGCTCTTGCTTAGCACATGACAGGGCCCTACACAGTACAAGAAAACAGAAAGATGCAGGAGTAGAACAGTAAATCTCACTGTGTGTATATTTTAGCATAACTCTTTGAAGACAGTCTGAGGCTCAGTTGGTAGAGTCTTGCCTGCATGAAGCTCTAGGTTTCATCCCTATTGACACATAAATTGGATGTAGGAACATGTGCTTCACCCCAGCCCTGGGGATGTGAAGGCAGGAGGACCAGAAATCAAGGCCATTCTCTAGTGCATGGTGAGTCTGACGTTATCCCCGGCTACAAGAGACCCAGACTTAAAAAGCATGTAAGCTGGAAGTAGTGGTGCAGACCTGTAAGCGCAGCATTCTGAAGCTGAGACAGGAGCATCACTGTGAGTTCAAAGCCAGCCAGGAATACTTTATAAGATCTGATCACAAAATAAGAGTACAAAAATTATCAATGCTTTTCAGACAGTGTAACGGCCGTTTCTTTTGTAACGGCCGTCAGGTTCTGCTACTTTGTAAAGGCCGGCCGGTTCTGCTGCTCCAGTCCGCAGGCCAGGGTCTAGCAAGAGAGAGAGTGGGGATGGAGGAAGGGGAAAAAAGGGGCGAGAGACGCAAAAGATAGATACAAGACAGAGTCCGGTGGCGTCTCTTCAAGTCTCTTCTTTATTCTCCTCTCTTCTTCTATATTCTCCTCACTCCTTCAGTCTCCTGACACCTCCCACCTTCTACCTTCTACCTCCTACCTTCTACCTCTACCTCTACCTCCTACTTCCTACTACCTCCTACTTTCTACCTCCTCAATAGAAAGGAAATCCTGGGTATTTATACCCTTTACCACGTGACTTGCCCTCGTGGACAATCTCAACTGAAGCCACTACGTCACGTGCCTTGTAGCCATGGATACCAGGAGCACCTTGCAGCTGGGGGGCACTAAACAGTGTAACAAGATGTTTATCAGAGTGCGCTCAGCTATTGCAGGCTGTTGAAACAAGTCTCTTGTCAGGGTATATGGCTCGAGATGGCTGTAAAGATGATAGCCACTTTCGGCTAAGAGTCGGCTCCCAACAGACAGTAGCTACAGAATTCTAATCCAGTCATGGGATTGGGGCTGTGGGCTGTGTATAAATCGTGTCCATGTGAGGGCTGGCTTTCCAGGCAAACTCCACAGAAGGAACCTGAAGGCAGTGCCCTATGAACCTCATGAAGTCTGTCTGTTCACCTCTTAATTTCTCTCTCTCTCTCTCTCTCTCTCTCTCTCTCTCTCTCTCTCTCTCT
>NW_021604790.1:6641274-6646768 GCF_004785775.1 Grammomys surdaster | reverse complement strand
CTCTCTCTCTCTCTCTCTCTCTCTCTCTCTCTCTCTCTCTCTCTCTCCCTCTTCCTCCCTCTCTCCTCTCTCTCTCTGTCTTTGTATAATTTTTTGAGACAGAGTTTCTCTGTGTACCCTAACTGTCCTGGAACTTGCTCTGTAGACCAAGCTGACCTCTAACTCAGAGATCCATCTGTCTCTGCCTCTGAGTGCTGGGATCAAAGGTGTGTGCCACAACCAAACTTCACCTCCCACTCTGCCCTGCTGAGTCTGAACAGCACAGGAGCATACCAGGAGAACCTACCTTTTTTGTATTTTAGATGAATCAAAAACGCCAGAACTAGGAATATTACCAGTAGCCCCAGTAACACCCCAGAGATCAACAGTGACAGCCGACAGGAAGGACAGCTCTCATCTTCTGTAAGAAAACAGTATTCATAGGTCACTACTGGCTTCCTTTTTCTATGACACTGACCTAAGTTCTCTAGGAAAGACCATCATGGCTGTCACCTGTGTTCACCAGCACACTGTGTACCTGATCCTAGCAACTCAACTTGTGGGAGTTCCCTTATCAGGACTTGAGGTTCTTAAAGTCATACCCTTGTGCCTCCCTTCCCCATGGGCATCACAGAGCAGCCCAACACTTCATGGCTGGATTCCTCATGGCACGATTAAAACTCTGTAAGACAGACACTGGTGTTTTCCAGGCAGTTCTTTGTACCCATCTCTTAATACCATCCCAGAGGGTCCTGAAACAACACCCAACCATACCAACCACTGTCCAACCCCTCACTGCAGCTCATTAGCCTCAAGGTGAATGACCTGAGGAACCACACGCACAGCTGCAGACCAGGCAAACAGCTAGCCTGACCATCCCCGAGCAGTGTGGCAAAAGCCAAGTACCAAGAAATCAGAGGGCGGGGCGATGCACAGTCATCATGGTCCATTTATTATTTTTTATCTTGAACTTGCTATGTAGCTGAGGCTAGTCTTAAACTCCTGATCCTCCTTTTTCCAATGCTGGGCCTACAGATGTGTGGAGCACAGCTGTCAGTTCGTTTACTCTTATTTCTTTTTTTGCTTATTTATTTATTTATTTTGATATTTTTGAGACATGATTTCTCTCTCTATGTAGCCCTCGCTATCTTTTTTTTTTTAAGATTTATTTATTTATTATATGAGTACACTGTAGCTGTCTTCAGACACACCAGAAGAGGGCATCAGATTTCATTACAGATGGTTGTGAGCCACCATGTGGTTGCTGGGATTTGAACTCAGGACCTTTGGAAATGTAGTCTTAACCACTGAGCCATCTCTCCAGCCCCCTAGCCCTCGCTATCTTAGAACTCACTCTGTAGACCAGGCTAGCCTTGAACTCAGAGATCCACCTGCCTCTGGGATTAAAGGCCTTCACCACTTGGCCAGTTTGTTTATTCTTAAGAATGAGTACTAATAAAAATGCATCTAGTGTGTATTCATATACCCACCGTAATAGTCAGGGTTCTCTAGAGTCACCGAACTTATGGAACGTCTCTATATATTAAGGTAATTTTTTGTGATGACTTACAGTCTGCAATCTGACTAATCCAACAATGGGCAGCTGTGGATGGGAAGTCCAAGAATCTAGTAGTTGCTCAGTCCCATGAGGTTGTTTCAGCTGGTCTTCTGTAGAAGTAGGTTCCAACAGATGTGCTGGCAAGGAAATGCAAGCAGTACAAGAAGAGTGAATCTTCCTTCTTCCAATGTCCTTATGTAGGCCTCCAGCAGAAGGAGTGGACCAAATTAAAGGTATATACCACCTGGATCTGGAACTTGCTTTGTCCCAGGCTGACCTTGAACTCAGAGATCTCCTCGACTCAGTCTCCTGAGATTAAAGGTGTGTACTACCTGGCCTGGGCCTAAGCTTTTCTTTTCTTTTTTTTTTTCAATTTCTGAAAGCTTTAATTTATTCCCTCCCCAAAGACAATCAAAGGGGGTGAAAGGTCAAGATTTTACTGTCTTCATAACAAAATCGGCTTAGAACTGGATCGCTTGGCCCTTTCTCTTCTTGTCGCCTCCCAGTTCAAAACGCTTGCACCTCTTACTAGCCAGCATCCTCTGAGATCTGCAGTTGGGCTCGACGCACTCCAGTCGCAGCACGATCTTCTTTGTAGTTTTAGCCTTTTTGCAGAAAATAGGCTTAGTCTGCCCACCATAGACACTCTGTTTCCTGTCATAACGCCGCTTTCCCTGGGCATACAAAGAACCCTTGTCCTTCTTGTACCGGGTCACCTTGTGGGGCTGGTACTTCCCACATTTCTTGCAGAATGTCCGGCGGGTCTTAAGAATGTTCACCATGTTGGCAGGAGTGCTATCAGCTCAGAAAGAGCAGGCCTAAGCTTTTCATGGCCACTATGCCACAGGATCTTCCTGCCAAGATCTAGGTCAGAAACTGTGTCTTCCAGCCTCAACCTGGGTCCTCTAGAAGATGGGTAAGTATTCTGAATCACAAGTGTGCCCAATTCTGGATTGTAGTTCATTCCAGATATAGTCAAGTTGAGAACCAGAAATAGCCATGACACCCACTTATATGCATATAAAAGCCATATAAACGGTATGCATGTAGAAGTCAGAAGACAGTTTATGGGAGCTGATTGTTCCCACCATGTGGGTCCCATGGGACAAACTCAGATCTTCAGATTTGGTGGCAATTACCTCCAGTCACTGAGCCATGATTACTACTTTGTCAACCACCTAGTTCCAAGTGTACAGTGGAGAGTTGGCTCATTCTCGGCCCCAAAATATCATATTTCTCTAACCCTGTGTTCATTTATAGAATTCAGTTGCACAAGTACTTTGGCTTCCTCTAAAGAGCAGAAGCAGTCTTGCTAAATTGATGTAAGGGGAACTCAGAACAGGAACTACAGGACTCTGGTCTCCTGTCAAGGCCTACTCTTTTTCTACAATTAGGGTTTGTTTTTTTTTTTTTTTTTTTTTTTGTTTTTGGTTTTGGTTTTTCAAGGCAGAGTTTCTCTGTGTAGCCCTGGCTGTCCTGGAACTCACTCTGTAGACCAGGCTAGCCTCAAACTCTAGAACTCAGAAATCCGCCTGCTTCTGCCTCCCAAGTGCTGGGATTAAAGGCGTGTGCCACCACCGCCCAGCTACAATTAGTTTTTTTTAA
The DNA here is from genome assembly GCF_004785775.1 of Grammomys surdaster. Taxonomy (NCBI): domain Eukaryota; kingdom Metazoa; phylum Chordata; class Mammalia; order Rodentia; family Muridae; genus Grammomys; species Grammomys surdaster. Next base: position 6,643,626 of record NW_021604790.1, on the reverse strand, counting down.
TAGCATTATTTAGTTTTATTTATTTATTTATCCATTAATTTATTCATTTATTTATTTATTTTTATTTAATGAGACAGGGTCTCTTTGTATATATAGACTTGGCTGTCCTGTAACCCTATGGACCAGGCTGGCCTCAAACTCACAGAGATCAGCCTGCCTCTGTCTCCCAAGTGCAGTCTAGATTTATTTTATTTTATTCTATGTGTTTGACACATTTATGGGCTTAAATAAATTTTTGATAGTAGTCATTCTTTTTTTTTTTTTGGTTTTTCGAGACAGAGTTTCTCTGTGTAGCCCTGGCTGTCCTGGAACTCACTCTGTAGACCAGGCTGGCCTCAAACTCAGAAATCTGCCTGCCTCTGCCTCCCAAGTGCTGGGATCAAAGGCATGCACCACCACTGCCCGGCAATAGTAGTCATTCTTACGAAGAAACAAACTGGCCAGGTGGTGGTGGTGAATGCCTTTAATCCTAACACTTGGGAGGCAGGGGCAGCTGCATCTCTGAGTTCACGTTGGTCTGCATGTATGTGTGTGTACCACATGTATGTGTGTGTATCACATGTATGTGTGTTCACTATGGTGCCCATGGAGGCCAGAAGAAGGCTTTGGATTTCCTGGACCTGGACTCAAAGATGGCTGCGCTCCACTATGTGGGTGCCGGGAATTGAACCTGGATCCTCTACAAGATGAGTCAGTATTCTTACCCATTCAGTTCCCCTACTCTATTTTTTGGAAGAATTCAGCGATATGATATGATATGATATGATATGTGGTTTGTTAACAAAAATACTATAAGGAAGAAAGGATCGACATCTGTCATGTGACCCACATGGTTTCACACGACCCTTAGAACAGTATCTAGGGTCCAGAGATGAACCAACTATGCTTCAAAATGTTATACATTGTCCCAAAGCTGGAAGGGGTGGCACATACCTGTAATCCCAGAATTTGGAAAATAGAGCTAGGAGACTCAGGAGTCAGGATTATCTTTGGCTACATGTGTGAGTCTAGAGTTAGCCTAGGCTACTTGAAAGGCTACTTCCAAAGGAAAAAAAGGAATGCTAAGGTCACAGAGCTGGCAAATAGCAGACTAACTGCAGAGTGAGACACACACACACACACCCTGCCCCAGCCCTGCTGTTCAGAGTCTCCTGTAGTCCAGGTTAGCCTCAAACTCGTCACTCCTCCCACTACCCCAGGCTCCTGTAAACTTGACATCCTCTGTGTGAAGTCTCCCCTGGGCTCACATGCTTCTTCTCTGACCTTCGACTACCTTAAACCAGCCCGGTTTCCATTGAAAACTGGAGCTCTGGACCTGCCAAGGGACCTCAACCAATCTCCCAATGTGGCTAGCTCCTGCCCACCCTTCCAGCACCTTGGACAGGGCCTCCTACCTTAGGTGGTCCCTTCTAAATGCCTTCCCTTTCTCCACACTGTGCTTATGGCCTGATGGACCATGTCTTAGGTGTCATTGATGTCCTAAAAGCACCATAGCTTGCAACAAACAACCGCCTACTCCCAAGAAGGCAATTGGTAGAAATGTATCTGTGAGGCTTCACTGAAGATGATCGTGCTTGATAGGACAGTATGTCACTTGAGCAAACTGCAGGAAGGTCACATGCAGAGAATGTATGCTTGGCAGCCTCACCACTTAGGGTAGAGGAGTATACATTAAGCCACTGGACTGCACTGTGCACCAGATCCCAGCTCCGGGCCTGTGTCAGCTTTACTTTCTCCACTCATTCCTGTGACAACCACAGTCACCACTTAGTTCATGACCTGAGCTCTGCCTCTCACCTGGAACCCGTAACATAAAACTCCTGCAAAAACCTGTACTTCTAGCTGTGCTGGTTAATAGTGGTTTCAACTTGACCAGAACTAGAACCCCCTAGGACTCAAATGTCTGGGCAAGTCGTGAGAGATTATATCGATTAGGTAAACTGAGGTGGACAGACCTACCCCAAGTGTAGCCGATATCATCCCACGGGACAAGTCCCAGATGGAACAAGAAAGACAATGTAGCCTGTTGGTGTGCTCTTTAACCTAATAAAGGCAGATGGATATCTGTGAGTCTGAGGTGCTCGACATAGTGACTTCCAAGCTACATAATAGACTGTGTCTAAAAAATAGTAATAATTATTAAATTTTAAAAATAAGAGATAGGACAGGCGGTGGTGGTGCATGCCTTTAATCCCAGCACTTGGGAGGCAGAGGCAGGCGGATTTCTGAGTTCGAGGCCAGCCTGGTCTACAGAGTGAGTTCCAGGACAGCCAGGGCTACACAGAGAAACCCTGTCTCGAAAAAACAAAACAAATAAGAGATAGAAAAGTGAGCACGAGAATTCATCTGTCT